>NW_026610877.1:5000-267348 GCF_029499605.1 Hyla sarda
CTTTCCAGACGAGTCTTTATTGGGGAGGAAGCGGGTGAGGGGGAGGCAGGATAAATATATACACAGGCCGGGGCGAGGAATAAGGCGTCTTTTGTTGGCACTCGGCGCAGTTGACTTCCCCGCACGCTCTGACTGCAGATAGTTGGGGAAGATTAGAGGAAGCGGCGGACAAAGACGCGCTGTGTACGGCGGCCGCTGTTAGCTCTGCGCAGACCCCACCATTAAGTGTTCTCAGATTTGCCCAGACAATGTGTTGTTGTCAGGGTCCGCATTGAAAGGCAATCTGGGGATTGTACATGTTAGTCACATCATCACCACAACTCCTGGGGGGCATGTGAGGGGTCAGAATGGAGGAGGATGATGAGGAGGAGGATGAGGAGGATGATGAGGAGGAGGAGGATGAAGGTGATGATGATGAGGAGGAGGATGAGAAGGATGAAGGTGATGATGAGGAGGAGGAAGAGGATGAGGAGGTGGAGGAGAATTAGAAGGATGGAGGAGGAGGAGGAGGAGAAGGAGGATGAGGAGGTGGAGGAGAATTAGAAGGATGGAGGAGGAGGAGGAGAAGGAGGAGGATGATGAGGAGGAAGAGGAGGATGAGGAGGAGGATGAAGGTGATGATGAGGAGGAGGTTGAGGAGAAGGATGAGAAGGAGGAAGAGGAGGATGAGGATGAGGAGGAGGATGAGGAGCAGAATGAGGAGGAAGAAGAGGAGGATGAGGAAGAGGAGGAGGATGAGGAGAAGGATGAGGAGGATAAGGAGGATGAGGAGCAGGATGAGGAGGATGAGGAAGAGGCAGATGATGAGGAGGAGGATGAGGAGGAGGAGGATGAGCAGGAGGAGAAGGAGGAGGAGGAGGATGAGGAGGAGGAGGATGATGATGATGAGGAGGAGGAGGAGGATGAGGAGAAGGAGGATGAGGAGGATGAGGAGAAGAAGGATGAGGAGGATGATGAGGATGAAGGTGATGATAAGGAGGAGGTTGAGGAGGAAGAGGAGGATGATAAGGAGGATGAGGAGGAGGATGAGGAGGAGAAGAGGAGGAGGAGGAGGATGATGAGGAGGAGGATGAAGGTGATGAGGATGATGAGGAGGAAGAGGAGGATGAGGATGAGGAGGAGGATGAGGAGCAGAATGAGGAGGAAGAAGAGGAGGAGGAGGATGAGGAGAAGGATGAGGAGGATAAGGAGGATGAGGAGCAGGATGAGGAGGAGGAGGAGGAAGAGGATGAGGAGGATGAGGAAGAGGATGAGGAGGAGGCAGATGATGAGGAGGAGGATGAGGAGGAGGAGGATGAGGAGGAGGAGGAGGAGGAGGATGATGAGGAGGAGGAGGATGATGAGGAGAAGGAGGATGAGGAGGATGATGAGGATGAAGGTGATGATAAGGAGGAGGTTGAGGAGAAGGATGAGGAGGAAGAGGAGGATGATAAGGAGGATGAGGAGGAGGAGGAGCAGGAAGAGGAGGATGATGAGGAGGATGAGGAGGATGATGAGGAGAAGGAGGATGAGGAGGAGGAGGAAGATGAGGATGAGGAGGAGGAAGATGAGGATGAGGAGGATGAGGAGGTGGATGATGAGGGTGAGGAGGATGAGGAGGAGGATGAGGAGGAGGAGGATGATGAGGATGAGGAGGTGGATGATGAGGAGGAAGAGGAGGGTGAGGAGGAGGAGGAAGAAGAGGAGGAGGATGAGGAGGAGGAGGATGATGATGAGGATGAGGATGAGGAGGAGAAGGAGGAGGAGGAGGATGATGAGGAGAAGAAGGAGGATGAGGAGGAGGATGATGAGGAGAAGAATGAAGAGGAGGAGGAGGAGGATGAGGAGGAGGATGAGGAGCAGGATGAGGAGGAGGATGAGGATGAGGAGGAGGATGAGGAGCAGGATGAGGAGGAGGATGATGAGGAGAAGTAGGATGAGGAGGATGATGAGAAGGAGGATGAGGAGGAGGATGATGAGGAGAAGAGGAGAAGGATGAGGAGGATGATGAGGAGAAGTAGGATGAGGAGGAGGAGGAGGAGGAGAATGATGAGGAGAAGGAGGAGGAGGATGAGGAGAAGAGGAGAAGGAGGAGGAGGATGAGGAGAAGGAGGATGAGGAGAAGAGGAGGAGGATGAGGTGGTGGAGGAGAATTAGAATAATGAGGAGGAGGATGATGAGAAGGATGAGGAGGAGCAGGGTTTGGGTTATTGGTTAGGGTTATTATGTATTCTAAAACATAATAATAATAATGATGATGATGATGATGATAATGATAATAATAAAAAATAAATAAATAAATACATATGGATACAATGTTGCAGTGTGCCTCCAGCATGCAGGTCAACCTTAGGTGAGTATTTTGCAACCAATTTTCCTCCACTGTTGCAAAACTACAACTCCCAGCATGTTCGGACAGCCTTAGTTGAGTGCTTTACAACCAGTATGCCTCCAGCTGTTTCAAAACTACAACCTCCAGCATGCCGGTCAGCCTTAGGTGAGTGTTTTCCAATCAGTGTGCCTCCAGCTGTTGTAAAACTACAACTCCCAGCATGTCTGGACAGCCAACCGCTGTCCAGGTATGCTGGGAGTTGTAGTTTTGCAACAGCTGGAGGCACCCTGTTTGGGAATCAATGTTCTACACTGTAGACTATGGAGAACGAAAATTAAGAATATAAAAAAAATAATAATAATTTTTTAAAAAAATGCATCTTTCAAATATATCCCTGTTGTATGCAGAGATTTCCCCGGCACCGGAGTTGCGATGCTCTGCGTGTTCTTCCCCCCCGTCATCTGCCATCAGCCATAATGTGCGCCCAAAATTCAGAGTGTGAACTAAAAGTGTTTTACCGGGAGCCGCGGGGAAGTGATCAGAGCCGGAGGAGGAAGATGACAGAAAAAAAAAGCAAAAAATATATAATAAAAATAAAAAGGTAAATGAGGCGCAAATCAGCTGTGAAAAGACAAGAAGCCGCAGGGCTGTGTGCGGAGCGATGATCTGCAGCTGCATTGTTCTATTTTGAGAGGTGAGAACTTTCCATATCTATGAATATAAATAAAGATCAATCTTCCCCCTTTTGGTTTCTGCAAGAAGAAGAAGCTCAGAGCCTCGGAAAGAGCAACGGGGGAAGCGTAAAGACCCCCAATGATCTCAATTCACTGCTGGTGAACACTATTACTGGTCCTGATGGTTTCCATTCACTGCTGGTGAACACTATTACTGGTCCTGATGGTTTCTATTCACTGCTGGTAAACACTATTACTGGTCCTGATGGTTTCTATTCACTGCTGGTGAACACTATTACTGGTCCTGATGGTTTCTATTCACTGCTGGTAAACACTATTACTGGTCCTGATGGTTTCTATTCACTGCTGGTAAACACTATTACTGGTCCTGATGGTTTCTATTCACTGCTGGTGAGATCTCTTACTGGTCCTGATGGTTTCTATTCACTGCTGGTGAGATCTCTTACTGGTCCTGATGGTTTCCATTCACTGCTGGTGAACACTATTACTGGTCCTGATGGTTTCTATTCACTGCTGGTAAACACTATTACTGGTCCTGATGGTTTCTATTCACTGCTGGTGAGATCTCTTACTGGTCCTGATGGTTTCTATTCACTGCTGGTGAGATCTCTTACTGGTCCTGATGGTTTCCATTCACTGCTGGTGAACACTATTACTGGTCCTGATGGTTTCTATTCACTGCTGGTAAACACTATTACTGGTCCTGATGGTTTCTATTCACTGCTGGTGAACACTATTACTGGTCCTGATGGTTTCTATTCACTGCTGGTGAGATCTCTTACTGGTCCTGATGGTTTCCATTCACTGCTGGTGAACACTATTACTGGTCCTGATGGTTTCTATTCACTGCTGGTAAACACTATTACTGGTCCTGATGGTTTCTATTCACTGCTGGTGAGATCTCTTACTGGTCCTGATGGTTTCTATTCACTGCTGGTGAGATCTCTTACTGGTCCTGATGGTTTCCATTCACTGCTGGTGAACACTATTACTGGTCCTGATGGTTTCTATTCACTGCTGGTAAACACTATTACTGGTCCTGATGGTTTCTATTCACTGCTGGTAAACACTATTACTGGTCCTGATGGTTTCTATTCACTGCTGGTGAGATCTCTTACTGGTCCTGATAGTTTCTATTCACTGCTGGTGAGATCTCTTACTGGTCCTGATGGTTTCCATTCACTGCTGGTGAGATCTCTTACTGGTCCTGATCGTTTCCATTCACTGCTGGTGAGATCTCTTACTGGTCCTGATGGTTTCTATTCACTGCAGGTGAGATCTCTTACTGGTCCTGATGGTTTCTATTCACTGCTGGTGAGATCTCTTACTGGTCCTGATGGTTTCTATTCGCTGCTGGTGAGATCTCTTACTGGTCCTGATGGTTTCCATTCACTGCTGGTGAGATCTGCTACTGGTCCTGATGGTTTCCATTCACTGCTGGTGAGATCTCTTACTGGTTCTGATGGTTTCTATTCACTGCTGGTGAGATCTGCTACTGGTCCTGATGGTTTCCATTCACTGCTGGTGAGGTCTCTTACTGGCCCTTTGGTTTCTATTCACTGCTGATAAGATCTCCTATTGGTCCTGATGGTTTCTATTCACTGCTGGTGAGATCTCTTACTGGTCCTGATAGTTTCTATTCACTGCTGGTGAGATCTTACTGGTCCTGATGGTTTCTATTCACTGCTGGTGACATCTCTTACTGGTCCTGATGGTTTCCATTCACTGCTGGTGAAATCTCTTTCTGGTCCTGATGGTTTCCATTCACTGCTGGTGAGATCTCTTACTGGTCCTGATGGTTTCCATTCACTGCTGGTGAGATCTCTTACTGGTCCTGATGGTTTAAATTCACTGCTGGTGAGATCTCTTACTGGTCCTGAAAGTTTCCATTCACTGCTGGTGAGATCTCTTACTGGCCCTGATGGTTTCTATTCACTGCTGGTTATATCTCTTACTGGTCCCGATGGTTTCTATTCACTGCTGGTGAGATCTCTTACTGGTCCTGATGGTTTCTATTCACTGCTGGTGAGATCTGCTTCTGGTCCTGATGGTTTCCATTCACTGCTAGTGAGTTCTCTTACTGGTCCTGATGGTTTCCATTCACTGCTAGTGAGTTCTCTTACTGGTCCTGATGGTTTCCATTCACTGCTAGTGAGTTCTCTTACTGGTCCTGATGGTTTCTATTCACTGCTGGTGAGATCTCTTACTGGTCCTGATGGTTTCCATTCACTGCTGGTGAGATCTGCTACTGGTCCTGATGGTTTCTATTCACTGCTGGTGAGATCTGCTACTGGTCCTGATGGTTTCCATTCACTGCTGGTGAGATCTCTTACTGGTCCTGATGGTTTCCATTCACTGCTGGTGAGATCTGCTACTGGCCCTGATGGTTTCTATTCACTGCTGGTGAGATCTGCTACTGGTCCTGATGGTTTCCATTCACTGCTGGTGAGATCTCTTACTGGTCCTGATGGTTTCTATTCACTGCTGGTGAGATCTCTTACTGGTCCTGATGGTTTCTATTCACTGCTGGTGAGATCTGCTACTGGTCCTGATGGTTTCTATTCACTGCTGGTGAGATCTTCTACTGATCCTGAAGGTTTCCATTCACTGCAAGTGAGATCTCTTACTGGCCCTGATGGTTTCCATTCACTGCTGGTGAGATCTCTTACTGGTCCTGATGGTTTCCATTCACTGCTGGTGAGATCTCTTACTGGTCCTGATGGTTTCTATTCACTGCTGGTGAGATCTCTTACTGGTCCTGATGGTTTACATTCACTGCTGGTGAGATCTCTTACTGGTCTTGATGGTTTCTATTCACTGCTGGTGAGATCTCTTACTGGTCCTGATGGTTTCTATTCACTGCTGGTGAGATCTCTTACTGGTCCTGATGGTTTCCATTCACTGCTGGTGAGATCTCTTACTGGTCCTGATGGTTTCCATTCACTGCTGGTGAACACTATTAATGGTCCTGATGGTTTCCATTCACTGCTAGTGAGTTCTCTTACTGGTCCTGATGGTTTCCATTCACTGCTAGTGGGTTCTCTTACTGGTCCTGATGATTTCTATTCACTGCTAGTGAGATCTCTTACTGGTCCTGATGGTTTCTATTCACTGCTGGTGAGATCTCTTACTGGTCCTGATGGTTTCCATTCACTGCTGGTGAGATCTCTTAATGGTCCTGATGGTTTCCATTCACTGCTGGTGGGATCTCTTACTGGTCCTGATGGTTTCTATTCACTGCTGGTGAGATCTCTTACTGGTCCTGATGGTTTCTATTCACTGCTGGTGAGATCTCTTACTGGTCCTGATGGTTTCTATTCACTGCTGGTGAGATCTCTTACTGGTCCTGATGGTTTCCATTCACTGCTGGTGAGATCTCTTACTGGTCCTGATGGTTTCCATTCACTGCTGGTGAGATCTCTTACTGGTCCTGATGGTTTCCATTCACTGCTGGTGAACACTATTACTGGTCCTGATGGTTTCCATTCACTGCTGGTGAGATCTCTTACTGGTCCTGATGGTTTCCATTCACTGCTGGTGAGATCTCTTACTGGTCCTGATGGTTTCTATTCACTGCTGGTGAGATCTCTTACTGGCCCTGATGGTTTCTATTCACTGCTGGTGAGATCTCTTACTGGTCCTGATTGTTTCTATTCCCTGCTGGTGAGATCTCTTACTGGTCCTGATGGTTTCTATTCACTGCTGGTGAGATCTCTTACTGGTCCTGATGGTTTCCATTCACTTCTGGTGAGATTTCTTACTTGTCCTGATGGTTTCCATTCACTGCTGGTGAGATCTCTTACTGGTCCTGATGGTTTCTATTCACTGCTGGTGAGATCTCTTACTGGTCCTGATGGTTTCTATTCACTGCTGGTGAGATCTCTTACTGGTCCTGATCGTTTCCATTCACTGCTGGTGAACACTATTACTGGTCCTGATGGTTTCTATTCACTGCTGGTGAGATCTCTTACTGGTCCTGATGGTTTCTATTCACTGCTGGTGAGATCTGCTACTGGTCCTGATGGTTTCTATTCACTGCTGGTGAGATCTCTTACTGGTCCTGATGGTTTCTATTCACTACTGGTGAGATCTCTTACTGGTCCTGATCGTTTCCATTCACTGCTGGTGAACACTATTACTGGTCCTGATGGTTTCTATTCACTGCTGGTGAGATCTCTTACTGGTCCTGATGGTTTCTATTCACTGCTGGTGAGATCTGCTACTGGTCCTGATGGTTTCCATTCACTGCTGGTGAGATCTCTTACTGGTCCTGATGGTTTCTATTCACTGCTGGTGAGATCTCTTACTGGTCCTGATGGTTTCTATTCACTGCTGGTGAGATCTCTTACTGGTCCTGATGGTTTCCATTCACTGCTGGTGAGATCTGCTACTGGTCCTGATGGTTTCCATACACTGCTAGTGAGTTCTCTTACTGGTCCTGATGGTTTCCATTCACTGCTAGTGGGTTCTCTTTCTGGTCCTGATGGTTTCTATTCACTGCTGGTGAGATCTCTTACTGGTCCTGATGGTTTCCATTCACTGCTGGTGAGATCTCTTACTGGTCCTGATGGTTTCTATTCGCTGCTGGTGAGATCTCCTACTGGTCCTGATGGTTTCCATTCACTGCTGGTGAGATCTCTTACTGGTCCTGATGGTTTCTATTCACTGCTGTTGAGATCTCTTACTGGTCCTGATGGTTTCTATTCACTGCTGGTGAGATCTCTTACTGGTCCTGATCGTTTCCATTCGCTGCTGGTGAGATCTCTTACTGGTCCTGATGGTTTCCATTCACTGCTGGTGAGATCTGCTACTGGTCCTGATGGTTTCCATTCACTGCTGGTGAGATCTCTTACTGGTCTTGATGATTTCTATTCACTGCTGGTGAGATCTCTTACTGGCCCTTTGGTTTCTATTCACTGCTGGTGAGATCTCTTACTGGTCCTGATGGTTTCCATTCACTGCTGTGAGATCTCTTACTGGTTCTGGTTGTTTCCATTCACTGCAGGTGATGATTTGTTGTTCCCGTTGTAGATTTGGAGCTGGTTTCCACCTCTGTTAACCATTTCATGTCTGGTTTACACTTTCCGACTCGTTCCTCCGCACACGACGTTGAAGCAGTTTTCCGTTTTGCGGGATAATGAGGCGACAATTACCGGGGAGTCGGATATTGTTCGAATTGTCGGCGTTTCCTTCCAGTCGCCGCTCGTGAGACGAAAATCATTATTTACTCTGTTACAGTAAGAGAAACATTGGGGAACATTGTCATATTGTGACAGGGCGTCTAGTGAGCGGCTGCGTTACTGACAAAGACGACAGCGAGGAACGAGCGCAACGAAATAATAAACCATACCGAGCGAAACGTCACAGACCTGAAGAATCCGCAACCTGAGGGAGAACAAATATATCCACCCAACTGTCTATAATATACAATGTATCATCACTCCCATCATCCCTGACCCCAGGAGATCACAATCTAATCTCCTATCATACAATGTATCACTCCCATCATCCCTGACCCCAGGAGCTCACAATCTAATCTCCTATCATACAATGTATCACTCCCATCATCCCTGACCCCAGGAGCTCACAATCTAATCTCCTATCATACAATGTATCACTCCCATCATCCCTGACCCCAGGAGATCACAATCTAATCTCCTATCACATACAATGTATCACTCCCATCATCCCTGACCCCAGGAGCTCACAATCTAATCTCCTATCATACAATGTATCACTCCCATCATCCCTGACCCCAGGAGATCACAATCTAATCTCCTATCATACAATGTATCACTCCCATCATCCCTGACCCCAGGAGATCACAATCTAATCTCCTATCACATACAATGTATCACTCCCATCATCCCTGACCCCAGGAGATCACAATCTAATCTCCTATCATACAATGTATCACTCCCATCATCCCCGACCCCAGGAGATCACAATCTAATCTCCCATCATACAATGTATCACTCCCATCATCCCTGACCCCAGGAGATCACAATCTAATCTCCTATCATACAATGTATCATCACTCCCATCATCCCTGACCCCAGGAGCTCACAATCTAATCTCCTATCATACAATGTATCACTCCCATCATCCCTGACCCCAGGAGATCACAATCTAATCTCCTATCATACAATGTATCACTCCCATCATCCCTGACCCCAGGAGATCACAATCTAATCTCCTATCACATACAATGTATCACTCCCATCATCCCTGACCCCAGGAGCTCACAATCTAATCTCCTATCATACAATGTATCACTCCCATCATCCCTGACCCCAGGAGATCACAATCTAATCTCCTATCATACAATGTATCACTCCCATCATCCCTGACCCCAGGAGATCACAATCTAATCTCCTATCATACAATGTATCACTCCCATCATCCCCGACCCCAGGAGATCACAATCTAATCTCCCATCATACAATGTATCACTCCCATCATCCCTGACCCCAGGAGATCACAATCTAATCTCCTATCATACAATGTATCACTCCCATCATCCCTGACCCAGGAGCTCACAATCTAATCTCCTATCATACAATGTATCATCACTCCCATCATCCCTGACCCCAGGAGATCACAATCTAATCTCCTATCATACAATGCATCACTCCCATCATCCCTGACCCCAGGAGATCACAATCTAATCTCCTATCATACAATGTATCACTCCCATCATCCCTGACCCCAGGAGATCACAATCTAATCTCCTATCATACAATGTATCACTCCCATCATCCCTGACCCCAGGAGCTCACAATCTAATCTCCTATCATACAATGTATCACTCCCATCATCCCTGACCCCAGGAGATCACAATCTAATCTCCTATCATACAATGTATCACTCCCATCATCCCTGACCCCAGGAGATCACAATCTAATCTCCTATCACATACAATGTATCACTCCCATCATCCCTGACCCCAGGAGATCACAATCTAATCTCCTATCATACAATGTATCACTCCCATCATCCCTGACCCCAGGAGCTTACAATCTAATCTCCTATCATACAATGTATCACTCCCATCATCCCTGACCCCAGGAGCTCACAATCTAATCTCCTATCATACAATGTATCACTCCCATCATCCCTGACCCCAGGAGATCACAATCTAATCTCCTATCATACAATGTATCACTCCCATCATCCCTGACCCCAGGAGCTCACAATCTAATCTCCTATCATACAATGTATCACTCCCATCATCCCTGACCCCAGGAGCTCACAGTCTAATCTCCTATCATACAATGTATCACTCCCATCATCCCTGACCCCAGGCGATCACAATCTAATCTCCTATCATACAATGTATCACTCCCATCATCCCTGACCCCAGGAGCTCACAATCTAATCTCCTATCACATACAATGTATCACTCCCATCATCCCTGACCCCAGGAGATCACAATCTAATCTCCTATCACATACAATGTATCACTCCCATCATCCCTGACCCCAGGAGCTCACAATCTAATCTCCTATCATACAATGTATCACTCCCATCATCCCTGACCCCAGGAGATCACAATCTAATCTCCTATCATACAATGTATCACTCCCATCATCCCTGACCCCAGGAGATCACAATGTAATCTCCTATCACATACAATGTATCACTCCCATCATCCCTGACCACAAGAGATCACAATCTAATCACCTATCATACAATGTATCACTCCCATCATCCCTGACCCCAGGAGCTCACAATCTAATCTCCTATCATACAATGTATCATCACTCCCATCATCCCTGACCCCAGGAGCTCACAATCTAATCTCTTATCATACAATGTATCACTCCCATCATCCCTGACCCCAGGAGATCACAATCTAATCTCCTATCATACAATGTATCACTCCCATCATCCCTGACCCCAGGAGCTCACAATCTAATCTCCTATCACATACAATGTATCACTCCCATCATCCCTGACCCCAGGAGATCACAATCTAATCTCCTATCATACAATGTATCACTCCCATCATCCCTGACCCCAGGAGCTCACAATCTAATCTCCTATCACATACAATGTATCACTCCCATCATCCCTGACCCCAGGAGATCACAATCTAATCTCCTATCATACAATGTATCACTCCCATCATCCCTGACCCCAGGAGATCACAATCTAATCTCCTATCACATACAATGTATCACTCCCATCATCCCTGACCCCAGGGGATCACAATCTAATCTCCTATCATACAATGTATCACTCCCATCATCCCTGACCCCAGGGGATCACAATCTAATCTCCTATCATACAATGTATCACTCCCATCATCCCTGACCCCAGGAGATCACAATCTAATCTCCTATCATACAATGTATCACTCCCATCATCCCTGACCCCAGGAGCTCACAATCTAATCTCCTATCATACAATGTATCACTCCCATCATCCCTGACCCCAGGAGCTCACAATCTAATCTCCTATCATACAATGTATTATCACTCCCATCATCCCTGACCCCAGGAGATCACAATCTAATCTCCTATCACATACAATGTATCACTCCCATCATCCCTGACCCCAGGAGCTCACAATCTAATCTCCTATCATACAATGTATCACTCCCATCATCCCTGACCCCAGGAGATCAGTCTAATCTCCTATCATACAATGTATCACTCCCATCATCCCTGACCCCAGGAGATCACAATCTAATCTCCTATCATGCAATGTATCACTCCCATCATCCCTGACCCCAGGAGCTCACAATATAATCTCCTAACGCATACAATGTATCACTCCCATCATCCCTGACCCCAGGAGATCACAATCTAATCTCCTATCATACAATGTATCACTTCCTCTATATGACATAACTGATATAATATAATAGTAATATAATGACATGTGATCACAGCCCCGCCCCCTGTATGACATCACTGATATAATATAATTGTTACGCCGAGCGCTCCGGGTCCCCGTTCCTCCCCGGAGCGCTCGCCTCATCCTCGTTGCTGCAGCGCCCCGGTCAGATCCACTGACCGGGTGCGCTGCGGTCCCGCCTCCAGCCGGGATGCGATTCGCGATGCGGGTGGCGCCCGCTCGCGATGCGCACCCCGGTCCCCGTACCTGACTCGCTCTCCGTCGGTCCTGTCCCGGCGCGCGCGGCCCCGCTCCCTAGGGCGCGCGCGCGCCGGGTCTCTGCGATTTAAAGGGCCAGTGCACCTATGATGGTGCCTGGCCCAATCTTCCAATTAGCTTAATTAGTTTCCACCTCTGCACTTCCCTATATCACCTCACTTCCCCTGCACTCCCTGGCCGGATCTTGTTGCCATTGTGCCAGTGAAAGCGTTTCCTTGTGTGTTCCTAGCCTGTGTTCCTGACCTCCTGCCGTTGCCCCTGACTACGATCCTTGCCGCCTGCCCCCGACCTTCTGCTACGTCCGACCTTGCTTCTGCCTACTCCCTTGTACCGCGCCTATCTTCAGCAGTCAGAGAGGTGAGCCGTTGCTAGTGGATACGACCTGGTCACTACCGCCGCAGCAAGACCATCCCGCTTTGCGGCGGGCTCTGGTGAAAACCTGTAGTGGCTTAGAACCGGTCCACTAGCGCGGTCCTCGCCATCCCTCTCTGGCACAGAGGATCCACTACCTGCCAGCCGGCATCGTGACAATAATAGTAATATAATGACATGTGATCACAGCTCCGCCCCCTGTATGACATCACTGATATAATATTAATATAATGACATGTGATCACAGCCCCGCCCCCCTGTATGACATCACTGATATAATATAATAGTAATATAATGACATGTGATCACAGCCCCGCCCCCTGTATGACATCACTGATATAATATAATAGTAATATAATGACATGTGATCACAGCCCCGACCCCTGTATGACATCACTGATACAATATAATAGTAATATAATGACATGTGATCACAGCCCAACCCCCTGTATGACATCACTGATATAATATAATAGTAATATGACATGTGATCACAGCCCCGCCCCCGGTATGACATCCCTGATATAATATAATAGTAATATAATGATATGTGATCACAGCCCCGCCTCCTGTATGACATCACTGATATAATATAATAGTAATATAATGACATGTGATCACAGCTCCGCCCCCTGTATGACATCACTGATATAATATTAATATAATGACATGTGATCACAGCCCCGCCCCCCTGTATGACATCACTGATATAATATAATAGTAATATAATGACATGTGATCACAGCCCCGCCCCCTGTATGACATCACTGATATAATATAATAGTAATATAATGACGTGATCACTGCCCCGCCCCCTGTAAGACATCACTGATATAATATAATAGTAATATAATGACATGTGATCCCAGCCCCACCCCCTGTATGACATCACTGATATAATTTAATAGTAATATAATGACATGTGATCACAGCCCCGCCCCCCTGTATGACATCACTGATATAATATAATAGTAATATAATGACATGTGATCCCAGCCCCACCCCCTGTATGACATCACTGATATAATATAATAGTAATATAATGACATGTGATCACAGCCCCGCCCCATGTATGACATCACTGATATAATATAATAGTAATATAATGACATGTGATCACAGCCCCGCCCCCTGTAAGACATCACTGATATAAAATAATAGCAATATAATAACATGTGATCACAGCCCCGCCCCCTGTATGACATCACTGATATTATATAATAGTAATATAATGACATGTGATCACAGCCCGGCCCCCTGTATGACATCACTGATATAAAATAATAGTAATATAATAATATGTGATCACAGCCCGCCCCCTGTATGACATCACTGATATAATATAATAGTAATATAATGACATGTGATCACAGCCCCGCCCCCTCTATGACATCACTGATATAATATAATGTAATAACATGTGATCACAGCCCCGCCCACTGTATGACATCACTGATATAATATAATAGTAATATAATGACATGTGATCACAGCCCCGCCCCTTGTATGACATCACTGATATATTAAAGTAATTTAATGAAATGTGATCACAGCCCGCCCCTTGTATCACATCACTGATCTAATATAACAGTAATATAATGACAAGTGATCACAGCCCCGCCCCTTGTATGACATCACTGATATAATATAATAGTAATATAATGACATAAGATCACAGCCCCGCCCCTGTATGACATCACTAATATAATATAATAGTAATATAATGACATGTGACCACAGCCCCGCCCCCTGTATGACATCACTGATATAATATAATGACATGTGATCACAGCCCCGCCCCCTCTATGACATCACTGATATAATATAATAGTAATATAATGACATGTGATCACAGCCCCGCCTCCTGTATGACATCACTGATATAATATAATAGTAATATAATGACATGTGATCACAGCCCCGCCCCCTGTATGACATCACTGATATATTATAGTAATATAATGACATATGATTACAGCCCCTCCCCCTGTAAGACATCACTGATATAAAATAATAGTAATATAATGACATGTGATCACAGCCTCGCCCCCTGGATGACATCACTGATATTATATAATAGTAATACAATGACATGTGATCACAGCCCCGCCCCCTGTATGACATCACTGATATAATATAATAGTAATATAATGACATAAGATCACAGCCCCGCCCCCTGTATGACATCACTGATATAATATAATAGTAATATAATGACATGTGATCACAGCCCTGCATCCTGTATGACATCACTGATATATTATAGTAATATAATGACATGTGATCACAGCCCCGCCCCCTGTATGACAACACTGATATAATATAATAGTAATATAATGACATGTGAACACAGCCCCGCCCCCTGTATGACATCACTGATATAATATAATAGTAATATAATGACATGTGAACACAGCCCCGCCCCCTGTATGACATCACTGATATAATATAATAGTAATATAATGACATGTGATCACAGCCCCGCCCCCTGTATGACATCACTGATATAATATAATAGTAATATAATGACATGTGAACACAGCCCCGCCCCCTGTATGACATCACTGATATAATATAATAGTAATATAATGACATGTGATCACAGCCCCGCCCCCTGTATGACATCACTGATATAATATAATAGTAATATAATGACATATGATCACAGCCCCGCCCCCTGTATGACATCACTGATATAATATAATAGTAATATGATGAAATGTGATCACAGGCCCGCCCCCTGTATGACATCACTGATATAATATAATAGTAATATAATGACATGTGATCACAGCCCCGCCCCCTGTATGACATCACTGATATAATATAATAGTAATATGATGAAATGTGATCACAGCCCCGCCCCCTGTATGACATCACTGATATAATATAATAGTAATATAATGACATGTGATCACAGCCCCGCCCTCTGTATGACATCACTGATATAATATAATAGTAATATAATGACATGTGAACACAGCCCCGCCCCCTGTATGACATCACTGATATAATATAATAGTAATATAATGACATGTGATCACAGCCCCGCCCCCTGTATGACATCACTGATATAATATAATAGTAATATAATGACATGTGAACACAGCCCCGCCCCCTGTATGACATCACTGATATAATATAATAGTAATATAATGACATGTGATCACAGCCCCGCCCCCTGTATGACATCACTGATATAATATAATAGTAATATAATGACATGTGATCACAGCCCCGCCCCCTGTATGACATCACTGATATAATATAATAGTAATATAATGACATGTGATCACAGCCCCGCCCCCTGTATGACATCACTGATATAATATAATAGTAATATGATGAAATGTGATCACAGCCCCGCCCCCTGTATGACATCATTGATATAATATAATAGTAATATAATGACATGTGATCACAGCCCCGCCCCCTGTATGACATCACTGATATAATATAATAGTAATATAATGACATGTGATCACAGCCCCGCCCCCTGACTTTTTTATTTATTTTGTAAGATGTTTTTAGACTTTTTGATACATTATGGTCACATGACACAATACATTATACTTATCTCTGGGTTCTGTATTGTTCGGATACTACATTTCTGTATGACACTATTTCATGCGTATGATACAGTACACATTATGGGCACAATATGATACTACTATTTGGGCATTTAATTGTAGTATTAGCGCTATAGTTGTACAGGGGTATGTGGCTGTATGATATGGATGCTTTGTAGTACTATCCCCTGTATACAGTACGTTACATGTATTTGAGCACTATATGAGACTATTATTTAGGCCTAATATTGTAGTATTACGACACTATAGAAGTACAGGAGTAATATGTTGGCACCGTATAATACCATCATTTGGCCATCATAGAATTGGGGTACTGTAATAGTACAGGAGTATTATATGGGCACTGTATGATAATATTATTTAAACATTATGTTGTAGTATTGTGGTACTGTAATAGTACAGGTGTATTATCTGGACACTATATGGCATTCACGAGGAAAGTCAGGGGTCCATCAGTTCTTATTCTTAGGACCAGGACAGATTCCAGCAGTCGGACCCCCCCCCCCCCCCGATCCCACACTGAAGGTCAGTCAGTTCTTATTATTAGGACCAGGACAGATTCCAGCAGTTGGACCCCCCAGATCTCACACTGAGGGTCGGTCAGTTCTTATTGTTAGGACCAGGACAGATTCCAGCAGTCGGACCCCTCAGATCTCACACTGAGGGTCGGTCAGTTCTTATTATTAGGACCAGGACAGATTCCAGCAGTTGGACCCCCCAGATCTCACACTAAGGGTCGGTCAGTTCTTATTATTAGGACCAGGACAGATTCCAGCAGTTGGACCCCCCAGATCTCACACTGAGGGTCAGTCAGTTCTTATTATTAGGACCAAAACAGATACCATCAGTCGGACCCCCCCAGATTTAACACTGAGGGTCGGTCAGTTCTTATTATTAGGACCAGGACAGATTTCAGCAGTTGGACCCCCCAGATCTAACACTGAGGGTCGGTCAGTTCTTATTATTAGGACCAGGACAGATTCCAGCAGTTGGACCCCCCAGATCTCACACTGAGGGTCGGTCAGTTCTTATTATTAGGACCAGGACAGATTACAGCAGTCGGACCCCCCAGATCTCACACTGAGGGTCAGTCAGTTCTTATTATTAGGACCAGAACAGATTCCAGCAGTCGGACCCCCCAGATCTCACACTGAGGGTCGGTCAGTTCTTATTATTAGGACCAGGACAGATTTCAGCAGTCGGACCCCCCCAGATCTAACACTGAGGGTCGGTCACTTCTTATTATTAGTACCAGGACAGATTCCAGCAGTCGGACCCCTCAGATATCACAATGAGGGTCGGTCAGTTCTTATTATTAGGATCAGGACAGATTCCAGCAGTCGGACCCCCCAGATCTCACACTGAGGGTCGGTCAGTTCTTATTATTAGGACCAGAACAGATTCCAGCAGTCGGACCCCTCAGATCTCACACTGAGGGTCGGTCAGTTCTTATTATTAGGACCAGGACAGATTCCAGCAGTCGGACCCCCCAGATCTCACACTGAGGGTCGGTCAGTTCTTATTATTAGGACCAGAACAGATTCCAGCAGTCGGACCCCCCAGATCTCACACTGAGGGTCGGTCAGTTCTTATTATTAGGACCAGAACAGATTCCAGCAGTCGGACCCCCCAGATCTCACACTGAGGGTCGGTCAGTTCTTATTATTAGGACCAGGACAGATTTCAGCAGTCGGACCCCACAGATCTCACACTGAGGGTCGGTCACTTCTTATTATTAGGACCAGGACAGATTCCAGCAGTCGGACCCCTCAGATCTCACACTGTTTTTCTCGGCCCCTTGTTGGGAAGTTTCCTTCTATTCTGTTGATCTCTGGGGCAGTAAATTAGCGCCCGGTCCTTACATAACGGAACGCTGTCGAGGTATTTTGGTCGGCGCGGCGCTCATCTACCCTCTTTGTGTTTCTTGGTAATTTCATCCCAACCTTTGTTCGGCGGCGCAGCCTGACACAGCGGAGAAATCCTCGCCGCGCAGCGAAGTCTCCTAGTCAGCAAGTCAATCAGTTACGATTGTGTCCGGGTGGGTTTGGCGCAACGCTTTCCGTGCAGCTGCGACTGTCAGAGGTCACAACTGTAAGTGAAGAAAACAAAACATCTGACTGACGCCGAGCACAAAATACCGCACAAAGGCGAATAATTACCGCCGAAAATAACCGAAAATCATCAAACTAAAACAAGAGCCTGATCTGCGAACGGCGGCAAGAACCGCGAGGAAGAAGAGTCAACGTGTAAGATACTTAATGGCCCCCGAATGAACCCAGAAGACACTGTAACATCACACCTGCACTGTTATATGTGGTGTTACATAGGACTGCAGGTCACATCTATACATTATCTGTACTCAGAGAGTTATCACTGTTATCTGTGGTGTTACATAGGACTGCAGGTCACATCTATACATTATCTGTACTCAGAGAGTTATCACTGTTATATGTGGTGTTACATAGGACTGCAGGTCACATCTACTACATCATCTGTACTCAGAGAGTTATCACTGTTATCTGTGGTGTTACATAGGACTGCAGGTCACATCTATACATTATCTGTACTCAGAGAGTTATCACTGTGTTATCTGTGGTGTTACATAGGACTGCAGGTCACATCTATACATTATCTGTACTCAGAGAGATATCACTGTTATCTGTGGTGTTACATAGGACTGCAGGTCACATCTATACATTATCTGTACTCAGAGAGTTATCACTGTTATCTGTGGTGTTACATAGGACTGCAGGTCACATCTATACATTATCTGTACTCAGAGAGTTATCACTGTTATCTGTGGTGTTACATAGGACTGCAGGTCACATCTATACATTATCTGTACTGAGAGTTATCACTGTTATCTGTGGTGTTACATAGGACTGCAGGTCACATCTATACATTATCTGTACTCAGAGAGTTATCACTGTTATCTGTGGTGTTACATAGGACTGCAGGTCACATCTATACATTATCTGTACTCAGAGTTATCACTGTTATCTGTGGTGTTACATAGGACTGCAGGTCACATCTATACATTATCTGTACTCAGAGTTATCACTGTGTTATCTGTGGTGTTACATAGGACTGCAGGTCACATCTATACATTATCTGTACTCAGAGAGTTATCACTGTTATCTGTGGTGTTACATAGGACTGCAGGTCACATCTATACATTATCTGTACTCAGGGAGATATCACTGTGTTATCTGTGGTGTTACATAGGACTGCAGGTCACATCTATACATTATCTGTACTCAGAGAGATATCACTGTTATATGTGGTGTTACATAGGACTGCAGGTCACATCTATACATTATCTGTACTCAGAGAGTTATCACTGTTATCTGTGGTGTTACATAGGACTGCAGGTCACATCTATACATTATCTGTACTCAGAGAGTTATCACTGTTATCTGTGGTGTTACATAGGACTGCAGGTCACGTCTATACATTATCTGTACTCAGAGAGTTATCACTGTTATCTGTGGTGTTACATAGGACTGCAGGTCACATCTATACATTATCTGTACTCAGAGAGTTATCACTGTTATATGTGGTGTTACATAGGACTGCAGGTCACATCTATACATTATCTGTACTCAGAGTTATCACTGTGTTATCTGTGGTGTTACATAGGACTGCAGGTCACATCTATACATTATCTGTACTCAGAGAGTTATCACTGTTATATGTGGTGTTACATAGGACTGCAGGTGACATCTATACATTATCTGTACTCAGGGAGATATCACTGTGTTATCTGTGGTGTTACATAGGACTGCAGGTCACATCTATACATTATCTGTACTCAGAGAGATATCACTGTTATATGTGGTGTTACATAGGACTGCAGGTCACATCTATACATTATCTGTACTCAGAGAGTTATCACTGTGTTATCTGTGGTGTTACATAGGACTGCAGGTCACATCTATACATTATCTGTACTCAGAGAGTTATCACTGTTATCTGTGGTGTTACATAGGACTGCAGGTCACATCTATACATTATCTGTACTCAGAGAGTTATCACTGTGTTATCTGTGGTGTTACATAGGACTGCAGGTCACATCTATACATTATCTGTACTCAGAGAGTTATCACTGTGTTCTCTGTGGTGTTACATAGGACTGCAGGTCACATCTATACATTATCTGTACTCAGAGAGTTATCACTGTGTTATCTGTGGTGTTACATAGGACTGCAGGTCACATCTATACATTATCTGTACTCAGAGAGTTATCACTGTTATCTGTGGTGTTACATAGGACTGCAGGTCACATCTATACATTATATGTACTCAGAGAGTTATCACTGTTATCTGTGGTGTTACATAGGACTGCAGGTCACATCTATACATTATCTGTACTCAGAGAGTTATCACTGTTATCTGTGGTGTTACATAGGACTGCAGGTCACATCTATACATTATCTGTACTCAGAGAGTTATCACTGTTATCTGTGGTGTTACATAGGACTGCAGGTCACATCTATACATTATCTGTACTCAGAGAGTTATCACTGTTATCTGTGGTGTTACATAGGACTGCAGGTCACATCTATACATTATCTGTACTCAGAGTTATCACTGTTATCTGTGGTGTTACATAGGACTGCAGGTCACATCTATACATTATCTGTACTCAGAGAGTTATCACTGTGTTATCTGTGGTGTTACATAGGACTGCAGGTCACATCTATACATTATATGTACTCAGAGAGTTATCTCTGTTATCTGTGGTGTTACATAGGACTGCAGGTCACATCTATACATTATCTGTACTCAGAGAGTTATCACTGTGTTATCTGTGGTGTTACATAGGACTGCAGGTCACATCTATACATTATCTGTACTCAGAGAGTTATCACTGTTATCTGTGGTGTTACATAGGACTGCAGGTCACATCTATACATTATCTGTACTCAGAGAGTTATCACTGTTATCTGTGGTGTTACATAGGACTGCAGGTCACATCTATACATTATCTGTACTCAGAGAGTTATCACTGTGTTATCTGTGGTGTTACATAGGACTGCAGGTCACATCTATACATTATCTGTACTCAGAGAGTTATCACTGTTATCTGTGGTGTTACATAGGACTGCAGGTCACATCTATACATTATCTGTACTCAGAAAGTTATCACTGTGTTATCTGTGGTGTTACATAGGACTGCTGGTCACATCTATACATTATCTGTACTCAGAGAGTTATCACTGTGTTATCTGGGGTGTTACATAGGACTGCAGGTCACATCTATACATTATCTGTACTCAGAGAGTTATCACTGTTATCTGTGGTGTTACATAGGACTGCAGGTCACATCTATACATTATCTGTACTCAGAGAGTTATCACTGTTATCTCTGGTGTTACATAGGACTGCAGGTCACATCTATACATTATCTGTACTCAGAGAGTTATCACTGTTATCTGTGGTGTTACATAGGACTGCAGGTGACATCTATACATTATCTGTACTCAGAGAGTTATCACTGTTATCTGTGGTGTTACATAGGACTGCAGGTCACATCTATACATTATCTGTACTCAGAGAGTTATCACTGTGTTATCTGTGGTGTTACATAGGACTGCAGGTCACATCTATACATTATCTGTACTCAGAGAGTTATCACTGTGTTATCTGTGGTGTTACATAGGACTGCAGGTCACATCTATACATTATCTGTACTCAGAGAGTTATCACTGTATTATCTGTGGTGTTACATAGGACTGCAGGTCACATCTATACATTATCTGTACTCAGAGAGTTATCACTGTTATCTGTGGTGTTACATAGGACTGCAGGTCACATCTATACATTATCTGTACTCAGAGAGTTATCACTGTTATCTGTGGTGTTACATAGGACTGCAGGTCACATCTATACATTATCTGTACTCAGAGAGTAATCACTGTGTTATCTGTGGTGTTACATAGGACTGCAGGTCACATCTATACATTATCTGTACTCAGAGAGTTATCACTGTTATCTGTGGTGTTACATAGGACTGCAGGTCACATCTATACATTATCTGTACTCAGAGAGTTATCTCTGTTATCTGTGGTGTTACATAGGACTGCAGGTCACATCTATACATTATCTGTACTCAGAGAGTTATCACTGTGTTATCTGTGGTGTTACATAGGACTGCAGGTCACATCTACTACATTATCTGTACTCAGAGATATCACTGTGTTATCTGTGGTGTTACATAGGACTGCAGGTCACATCTATACATTATCTGTACTCAGAGAGTTATCACTGTTATCTGTGGTGTTACATAGGACTGCAGGTCACATCTATACATTATCTGTACTCAGAGTTATCACTGTGTTATATGTGGTGTTACATAGGACTGCAGGTCACATCTATACATTATCTGTACTCAGAGTTATCACTGTGTTATCTGTGGTGTTACATAGGACTGCAGGTCACATCTATACATTATCTGTACTCAGAGTTATCACTGTGTTATCTGTGGTGTTACATAGGACTGCGGGTCACATCTATACATTATCTGTACTCAGAGAGATATCACTGTGTTATCTGTGGTGTTACATAGGACTGCAGGTCACATCTATACATTATCTGTACTCAGAGAGTTATCACTGTAATCTGTGGTGTTACATAGGACTGCAGGTCACATCTATACATTATCTGTACTCAGAGAGTTATCACTGTGTTATCTGTGGTGTTACATAGGACTGCAGGTCACATCTATACATTATCTGTACTCAGAGAGTTATCACTGTTATCTGTGGTGTTACATAGGACTGCAGGTCACATCTATACATTATCTGTACTCAGAGAGTTATCACTGTTATCTGTGGTGTTACATAGGACTGCAGGTCACATCTACTACATTATCTGTACTCAGAGAGTTATCACTGTTATCTGTGGTGTTACATAGGACTGCAGGTCACATCTATACATTATCTGTACTCAGAGAGTTATCACTGTTATCTGTGGTGTTACATAGGACTGCAGGTCACATCTATACATTATCTGTACTCAGAGAGTTATCACTGTTATCTGTGGTGTTACATAGGACTGCAGGTCACATCTATACATTATCTGTACTAAGAGAGTTATCACTGTGTTATCTGTGGTGTTACATAGGACTGCAGGTCACATCTATACATTATCTGTACTCAGAGAGTTATCACTGTTATCTGTGGTGTTACATAGGACTGCAGGTCACATCTATACATTATCTGTACTCAGAGAGTTATCACTGTGTTCTCTGTGGTGTTACATAGGACTGCAGGTCACATCTATACATTATCTGTACTCAGAGAGTTATCACTGTTATCTGTGGTGTTACATAGGACTGCAGGTCACATCTATACATTATCTGTACTCAGAGAGTTATCACTGTGTTATCTGTGGTGTTACATAGGACTGCAGGTCACATCTGTACATTATCTGTACTCAGAGAGTTATCACTGTTATCTGTGGTGTTACATAGGACTGCAGGTCACATCTATACATTATCTGTACTCAGAGAGTTATCACTGTTATCTGTGGTGTTACATAGGACTGCAGGTCACATCTATACATTATCTGTACTCAGAGAGTTATCACTGTGTTATCTGTGGTGTTACATAGGACTGCAGGTCACATCTATACATTATCTGTACTCAGAGAGTTATCACTGTGTTATCTGTGGTGTTACATAGGACTGCAGGTCACATCTATACATTATCTGTACTCAGAGAGTTATCACTGTTATCTGGGGTGTTACATAGGACTGCAGGTCACATCTATACATTATCTGTACTCAGAGAGTTATCACTGTTATCTGTGGTGTTACATAGGACTGCAGGTCACATCTATACATTATCTGTACTCAGAGAGTTATCACTGTGTTATCTGTGGTGTTACATAGGACTGCAGGTCACATCTATACATTATCTGTACTCAGAGAGTTATCACTGTGTTATCTGTGGTGTTACATAGGACTGCAGGTCACATCTACTACATTATCTGTACTCAGAGAGTTATCACTGTTATCTGTGGTGTTACATAGGACTGCAGGTCACATCTATACATTATCTGTACTCAGAGAGTTATCACTGTGTTATCTGTGGTGTTACATAGGACTGCAGGTCACATCTATACATTATCTGTACTCAGAGAGTTATCACTGTTATCTGTGGTGTTACATAGGACTGCAGGTTACATCTATACATTATCTGTACTCAAGAGAGTTATCACTGTGTTATCCGGGGTGTTACATAGGACTGCAGGTCACATCTATACATTATCTGTACTCAGAGAGTTATCACTGTGTTATCTGTGGTGTTACATAGGACTGCAGGTCACATCTATACATTATCTGTACTCAGAGAGTTATCACTGTGTTATCTGTGGTGTTACATAGGACTGCAGGTCACATCTATACATTATCTGTACTCAGAGAATTATCACTGTGTTATCTGTGGTGTTACATAGGACTGCAGGTCACATCTATACATTATCTGTACTCAGAGAATTATCACTGTGTTATCTGTGGTGTTACATAGGACTGCAGGTCACATCTATACATTATCTGTACTCAGAGAGTTATCACTGTTATCTGTGGTGTTACATAGGACTGCAGGTCACATCTATACATTATCTGCACTCAGAGAGTTATCACTGTGTTATCTGTGGTGTTACATAGGACTGCAGGTCACATCTACTACATTATCTGTACTCAGAGAGTTATCACTGTAATCTGTGGTGTTACATAGGACTGCAGGTCACATCTATACATTATATGTACTCAGAGAGATATCACTGTGTTATCTGTGGTGTTACATAGGACTGCAGGTCACATCTACTACATTATCTGTACTCAGAGAGTTATCACTGTGTTATCTGTGGTGTTACATAGGACTGCAGGTCACATCTATACATTATCTGTACTCAGAGAGTTATCACTGTTATCTGTGGTGTTACATAGGACTGCAGGTCACATCTATACATTATCTGTACTCAGAGAGTTATCACTGTGTTATCTGTGGTGTTACATAGGACTGCAGGTCACATCTATACATTATCTGTACTCAGAGAGTTATCACTGTTATCTGTGGTGTTACATAGGACTGCAGGTTACATCTATACATTATCTGTACTCAGAGAGTTATCACTGTTATCTGTGGTGTTACATAGGACTGCAGGTCACATCTATACATTATCTGTACTCAGAGAGTTATCACTGTTATCTGTGGTGTTACATAGGACTGCAGGTCACATCTATACATTATATGTACTCAGAGAGTTATCACTGTTATCTGTGGTGTTACATAGGACTGCAGGTCACATCTATACATTATCTGTACTCAGAGAGTTATCACTGTTATCTGTGGTGTTACATAGGACTGCAGGTCACATCTACACATTATCTGCACTCAGAGAGTTATCACTGTTATCTGTGGTGTTACATAGGACTGCAGGTCACATCTATACATTATCTGTACTCAGAGAGTTATCACTGTGTTATCTGTGGTGTTACATAGGACTGCAGGTCACATCTATACATTATCTGTACTCAGAGAGTTATCACTGTGTTATCTGTGGTGTTACATAGGACTGCAGGTCACATCTATACATTATCTGTACTCAGAGAGATATCACTGTGTTATCTGTGGTGTTACATAGGACTGCAGGTCACATCTATACATTATCTGTACTCAGAGTTATCACTGTGTTATCTGTGGTGTTACATAGGACTGCAGGTCACATCTATACATTATCTGTACTCAGAGAGTTATCACTGTTATCTGTGGTGTTACATAGGACTGCAGGTCACATCTATACATTATCTGTACTCAGAGAGTTATCACTGTGTTATCTGTGGTGTTACATAGGACTGCAGGTAACATCTATACATTATCTGTACTCAGAGAGTTATCACTGTTATCTGTGGTGTTACATAGGACTGCAGGTCACATCTATACATTATCTGTACTCAGAGAGTTATCACTGTTATCTGTGGTGTTACATAGGACTGCAGGTCACATCTATACATTATCTGTACTCAGAGAGTTATCACTGTGTTATCTGTGGTGTTACATAGGACTGCAGGTCACATTTATACATTATCTGTACTCAGAGAGTTATCACTGTGTTATCTGTGGTGTTACATAGGACTGCAGGTCACATCTACTACATTATCTGTACTCAGAGAGTTATCACTGTTATCTGTGGTGTTACATAGGACTGCAGGTCACATCTATACATTATCTGTAGTCAGAGAGTTATCACTGTTATCTGTGGTGTTACATAGGACTGCAGGTCTCATCTATACATTATCTGTACTCAGAGAGTTATCACTGTGTTATCTGTGGTGTTACATAGGACTGCAGGTCACATCTATACATTATCTGTACTCAGAGAGTTATCACTGTGTTAACTGTGGTGTTACATAGGACTGCAGGTCACATCTATACATTATCTGTACTCAGAGAGTTATCACTGTGTTATCTGTGGTGTTACATAGGACTGCAGGTCACATCTATACATTATCTGTACTCAGAGAGTTATCACTGTTATCTGTGGTGTTACATAGGACTGCAGGTCACATCTATACATCATCTGTACTCAGAGAGTTATCACTGTTATCTGTGGTGTTACATAGGACTGCAGGTCACATCTATACATTATCTGTACTCAGAGAGTTATCACTGTTATCTGTGGTGTTACATAGGACTGCAGGTCACATCTACACATTATCTGCACTCAGAGAGTTATCACTGTTATCTGTGGTGTTACATAGGACTGCAGGTCACATCTATACATTATCTGTACTCAGAGAGTTATCACTGTGTTATCTGTGGTGTTACATAGGACTGCAGGTCACATCTATACATTATCTGTACTCAGAGAGTTATCACTGTGTTATCTGTGGTGTTACATAGGACTGCAGGTCACATCTATACATTATCTGTACTCAGAGAGATATCACTGTGTTATCTGTGGTGTTACATAGGACTGCAGGTCACATCTATACATTATCTGTACTCAGAGTTATCACTGTGTTATCTGTGGTGTTACATAGGACTGCAGGTCACATCTATACATTATCTGTACTCAGAGAGTTATCACTGTTATCTGTGGTGTTACATAGGACTGCAGGTCACATCTATACATTATCTGTACTCAGAGAGTTATCACTGTGTTATCTGTGGTGTTACATAGGACTGCAGGTAACATCTATACATTATCTGTACTCAGAGAGTTATCACTGTTATCTGTGGTGTTACATAGGACTGCAGGTCACATCTATACATTATCTGTACTCAGAGAGTTATCACTGTTATCTGTGGTGTTACATAGGACTGCAGGTCACATCTATACATTATCTGTACTCAGAGAGTTATCACTGTGTTATCTGTGGTGTTACATAGGACTGCAGGTCACATTTATACATTATCTGTACTCAGAGAGTTATCACTGTGTTATCTGTGGTGTTACATAGGACTGCAGGTCACATCTACTACATTATCTGTACTCAGAGAGTTATCACTGTTATCTGTGGTGTTACATAGGACTGCAGGTCACATCTATACATTATCTGTAGTCAGAGAGTTATCACTGTTATCTGTGGTGTTACATAGGACTGCAGGTCTCATCTATACATTATCTGTACTCAGAGAGTTATCACTGTGTTATCTGTGGTGTTACATAGGACTGCAGGTCACATCTATACATTATCTGTACTCAGAGAGTTATCACTGTGTTAACTGTGGTGTTACATAGGACTGCAGGTCACATCTATACATTATCTGTACTCAGAGAGTTATCACTGTGTTATCTGTGGTGTTACATAGGACTGCAGGTCACATCTATACATTATCTGTACTCAGAGAGTTATCACTGTTATCTGTGGTGTTACATAGGACTGCAGGTCACATCTATACATCATCTGTACTCAGAGAGTTATCACTGTTATCTGTGGTGTTACATAGGACTGCAGGTCACATCTATACATTATCTGTACTCAGAGAGTTATCACTGTTATCTGTGGTGTTACATAGGACTGCAGGTCACATCTATACATTATCTGTACTCAGAGAGATATCACTGTGTTATCTGTGGTGTTACATAGGACTGCAGGTCACATCTATACATTATCTGTACTCAGAGAGTTATCACTGTGTTATCTGTGGTGTTACATAGGACTGCAGGTCACATCTACTACATTATCTGTACTCAGAGAGTTATCACTGTGTTATCTGTGGTGTTACATAGGACTGCAGGTCACATCTATACATTATCTGTACTCAGAGAGGTATCACTGTTATCTGTGGTGTTACATAGGACTGCAGGTCACATCTATACATTATCTGTACTCAGAGAGATATCACTGTGTTATCTGTGGTGTTACATAGGACTGCAGGTCACATCTATACATTATCTGTACTCAGAGAGTTATCACTGTGTTATCTGTGGTGTTACATAGGACTGCAGGTCACATCTATACATTATCTGTACTCAGAGAGTTATCACTGTTATCTGTGGTGTTACATAGGACTGCAGGTCACATCTACTACATTATCTGTACTCAGAGAGTTATCACTGTGTTATCTGTGGTGTTACATAGGACTGCAGGTCACATCTATACATTATCTGTACTCAGAGAGTTATCACTGTGTTATCTGTGGTGTTACATAGGACTGCAGGTCACATCTACTATATTATCTGTACTCAGAGAGGTATCACTGTGTTATCTGTGGTGTTACATAGGACTGCAGGTCACATCTATACATTATCTGTACTCAGAGAGTTATCACTGTGTTATCTGTGGTGTTACATAGGACTGCAGGTCACATCTATACATTATCTGTACTCAGAGAGTTATCACTGTTATCTGTGGTGTTACATAGGACTGCAGGTCACATCTATACATTATCTGTACTCAGAGAGTTATCACTGTGTTATCTGTGGTGTTACATAGGACTGCAGGTCACATCTATACATTATCTGTACTCAGAGAGTTATCACTGTTATCTGTGGTGTTACATAGGACTGCAGGTCACATCTATACATTATCTGTACTCAGAGAATTATCACTGTGTTATCTGTGGTGTTACATAGGACTGCAGGTCACATCTATACATTATCTGTACTCAGAGAATTATCACTGTGTTATCTGTGGTGTTACATAGGACTGCAGGTCACATCTATACATTATCTGTACTCAGAGAGTTATCACTGTTATCTGTGGTGTTACATAGGACTGCAGGTCACATCTATACATTATCTGTACTCAGAGAGTTATCACTGTTATCTGTGGTGTTACATAGGACTGCAGGACACATCTATACATTATCTGTACTCAGAGAGTTATCACTGTTATCTGTGGTGTTACATAGGACTGCAGGTCACATCTATACATTATCTGTACTCAGAGAGTTATCACTGTTATCTGTGGTGTTACATAGGACTGCAGGTCACATCTATACATTATCTGTACTCAGAGAATTATCACTGTGTTATCTGTGGTGTTACATAGGACTGCAGGTCACATCTATACATTATCTGTACTCAGAGAGTTATCACTGTTATCTGTGGTGTTACATAGGACTGCAGGGACGCTGGGATGGATCTGCCCTCCTGGCTGTGATGTTATTGGTCTTTTGTGCTGCAGTGAATGACATGAAACCTTTGGTCCATCAGCTTCGTCACAATGTGTCGTTATTGTAGTTCTGTCCTTTGTGCGCCGCGCTGTCGTTCTCTCGTACAGTATAAGAGGTTCGTGGCCTCCAGCACAGTGCTGCGCAGTTTATTTTATCTTTTATTTCTTTCCATTTAAAACATTCCATTATATGTCAGTGACTGCGCAGGATATAGAGGGGGAGTATAAAGCACGGAGGAGAGACAGTGCAGAAGTATGAAGCACGGAGGAGAGACAGTGCAGAAGTATAAAGCACGGAGGAGAGACAGTGCAGAAGTATAAAGCACGGAGGAGAGACAGTGCAGAAGTATAAAGCACGGAGGAGAGACAGTGCGGAAGTATGAAGCACGGAGGAGAGACAGTGCGGAAGTATAAAGCATAGAGGAGAGACAGTGCGGAAGTATAAAGCATGGAGGAGAGACAGTGCAGAAGTATAAAGCACGGAGGAGAGACAGCGCGGAAGTATAAAGCACGGAGGAGAGACAGTGCGGAAGTATAAAGCACGGAGGAGAGACAGCGCGGAAGTATAAAGCACAGAGGAGAGACAGTGCAGAAGTATAAAGCACGGAGGAGAGACAGTGCGGAAGTATAAAGCACGGAGGAGAGACAGTGCAGAAGTATGAAGCACGGAGGAGAGACAGCGCGGAAGTATGAAGCACGGAGGAGAGACAGCGCGGAAGTATGAAGCACGGAGGAGAGACAGCGCGGAAGTATGAAGCACGGAGGAGAGACAGCGCGGAAGTATGAAGCACGGAGGAGAGACAGCGCGGAAGTATGAAGCACGGAGGAGAGACAGCGCGGAAGTATGAAGCACGGAGGAGAGACAGCGCGGAAGTATGAAGCACGGAGGAGAGACAGCGCGGAAGTATGAAGCACGGAGGAGAGACAGTGCGGAAGTATGAAGCACGGAGGAGAGACAGTGCGGAAGTATGAAGCACGGAGGAGAGACAGTGCGGAAGTATAAAGCACGGAGGAGAGACAGTGCAGAAGTATAAAGCACGGAGGAGAGACAGTGCAGAAGTATAAAGCACGGAGGAGAGACAGTGCAGAAGTATAAAGCACAGAGGAGAGACAGTGCGGAAGTATAAAGCACGGAGGAGAGACAGTGCGGAAGTATAAAGCACGGAGGAGAGACAGTGCGGAAGTATAAAGCATGGAGGAGAGACAGTGCGGAAGTATAAAGCATAAAGGAGAGACAGTGCGGAAGTATAAAGCACGGAGGAGAGACAGTGCGGAAGTATAAAGCACGGAGGAGAGACAGTGCGGAAGTATAAAGCACGGAGGAGAGACAGTGCGGAAGTATGAAGCACGGAGGAGAGACAGTGCGGAAGTATGAAGCACGGAGGAGAGACAGTGCGGAAGTATGAAGCACGGAGGAGAGACAGTGCGGAAGTATGAAGCACGGAGGAGAGACAGTGCGGAAGTATGAAGCACGGAGGAGAGACAGTGCGGAAGTATGAAGCACGGAGGAGAGACAGTGCGGAAGTATGAAGCACGGAGGAGAGACAGTGCGGAAGTATGAAGCACGGAGGAGAGACAGTGCGGAAGTATGAAGCACGGAGGAGAGACAGTGCGGAAGTATGAAGCACGGAGGAGAGACAGTGCGGAAGTATGAAGCACGGAGGAGAGACAGTGCGGAAGTATGAAGCACGGAGGAGAGACAGTGCGGAAGTATGAAGCACGGAGGAGAGACAGTGCTGAAGTATGAAGCACGGAGGAGAGACAGTGCGGAAGTATGAAGCACGGAGGAGAGACAGTGCGGAAGTATGAAGCACGGAGGAGAGACAGTGCGGAAGTATGAAGCACGGAGGAGAGACAGTGCGGAAGTATGAAGCACGGAGGAGAGACAGTGCGGAAGTATGAAGCACGGAGGAGAGACAGTGCGGAAGTATGAAGCACGGAGGAGAGACAGTGCGGAAGTATGAAGCACGGAGGAGAGACAGTGCTGAAGTATGAAGCACGGAGGAGAGACAGTGCGGAAGTATGAAGCACGGAGGAGAGACAGTGCGGAAGTATGAAGCACGGAGGAGAGACAGTGCGGAAGTATGAAGCACGGAGGAGAGACAGTGCGGAAGTATGAAGCACGGAGGAGAGACAGTGCGGAAGTATGAAGCACGGAGGAGAGACAGTGCGGAAGTATGAAGCACGGAGGAGAGACAGTGCGGAAGTATGAAGCACGGAGGAGAGACAGTGCGGAAGTATGAAGCACGGAGGAGAGACAGTGCGGAAGTATGAAGCACGGAGGAGAGACAGTGCGGAAGTATGAAGCACGGAGGAGAGACAGTGCGGAAGTATGAAGCACGGAGGAGAGACAGCGCGGAAGTATGAAGCACGGAGGAGAGACAGCGCGGAAGTATGAAGCACGGAGGAGAGACAGCGCGGAAGTATGAAGCACGGAGGAGAGACAGCGCGGAAGTATGAAGCACGGCGGAGAGACAGCGCGGAAGTATGAAGCACGGAGGAGAGGTTTTGCAGGAGTCTCCGTCTCCAATAAGAAAAGAAGACTATTTCACATGACCCCAGAGACCAATAGACAAAGCAGCTGAAATCATTGGCCACCTTTTTGGTCTGATAGAGAAGAGCTGCAGTGTAAAGCCGCGGCAATGGAAGGAAACAATGATCATGTGACCATGACATGTGTACAGTCTGAATATGCGCCATGTCCTCCCATCTCAGGCGGTCACATCTGTATCTGTCGTTACGTATTTTCTCGGCGTATTTTAATTACGTGAGGTGCGACCTGCGAAGACGACGGCGGAGGATATAGTCGGAAGCTTCTGGAAAATGTATTAGATCACCTGGAGACTTCATGACTCACAGAATAGTTTCCACATCTCTCCGCCCGACCTTATATCGTGTCGCTGTCACCACGCTGTTAATTCACCGCGCTCAGAGATCAGGCGGAACATACTAGAAATGTTACCAGCGCCGGGCGCAGCAAGAAGACGCCAGACAGTGAAGAAGTCCATGCCAAATCTACGGAAAGTGGCGGCACAGCGGTAAGAGGAGCGAAAACGTATCGGAAAAATACGGCTCCTCATCCATCACTACAGATCCCGATAGTCATGACAAATCCTGCAGATTATTAAGCCTCTAACCTCTCTGCAGAACATCGCTATATGACATCACTAATATAATAATAATAATAATATAATGACATGTGATCACAGCCCCGCCCCCTGTGTGACATCACTGATATAATATAATAGTAATATAATGACATGTGATCACAGCCCCGCCCCCTGTATGACATCACTAATATAATATAATAGTAATATAATGACATGTGATCACAGCCCCGCCCCCTGTATGACATCACTGATATAATATAATAGTAATATAATGACATGTGATCACAGCCCCGCCCTCTGTGTGACATCACTGATATAATATAATAGTAAGATAATGACATGTGATCACAGCCCCGCCTCCTGTATGACATCACTGATATAATATAATAGTAATATAATGACATGTGATCACAGCCTCGCCCCCTGTATGACATCACTGATATAATATAATAGTAATATAATGACATGTGATTACAACCCCGCCCCTTGTGTGACATCACTGATATAATATAATAGTAATATAATGACATGTGATCACAGCCCCACCCTCTGTGTGACATCACTGATATAATATAATAGTAATATAATGACATGTGATCACAGCCCCACCCTCTGTGTGACATCACTGATATAATATAATAGTAATATAATGACATGTGATCACAGCCCCGCCTCCTGTATGACATCACTGATATAATATAATAGTAATATAATGACATGTGATCACAGCCCCACCCCCTGTATGACATCACTGATCTAATATAATAGTAATATAATGACATGTAATCACAGCCCCGCCCCCTATATGACATCACTGATATAATATAATAGTAATATAATGACATGAGATCACAGCCCCACCCCCTGTATGACATCACTGATATAATATAATAGTACAATAATAATGACATGTGATCACAGCCCCGCCCCCTGTATGACATCACTGATATAATATAATAGTAATATAATGACATGTGATCACAGCCCCGCCCCCTCTATGACATTACTGATATAATATAATAGTAATATAATGACATGTGATCACAGCCCCGCCTCCTGTATGACATCACTGATATAATATAATAGTAATATAATGACATGTGATCACAGCCCCACCCCCTGTATGACATCACTGATATAATAGTAATATAATGACATGTGATCACAGCCCCGCCCCCTGTATGACATCACTGATATAATATAATAGTAATATAATGACATGTGATCACAGCCCCGCCTCCTGTATGACATCACTGATATAAAGACATGTGATCACAGCCCCACTCCCTGTATGACATCACTGATATTATAAAATAGTAATATAATGACATGTGATCACAGCCCCGCCCCCTGTATGACATCACTGATATAATATAATAGTAATATAATGACATGTGATCAAAGCCCCGCCCTCTATATGACATCACTGATATAATATAATAGTAATATAATGACATGTGATCACAGCCCCGCCCCCTGTATGACATCACTGATATAATAAAATAGTAGTATAATGACGTGCTCACAGCCCCGCCCCCTATATGACTCCACTGATATAATATAATAGTAATATAATGACATGTGATCACAGCCCCGCCCCCTATATGACTCCACTGATATAATATAATAGTAATATAATGACATGTGATCACAGCCCCGCCCCCTGTATGACATCACTGACATAATATAATAGTAATATAATGACATGTGATCACAGCCCCGCCCCCTGTATAACATCACTGATATAATATAATAGTAATATAATGACATGTGATCACAGCCCCGCCCCCTGTATGATATCACTGATATAATATAATAGTAATATAATGACATGTTATCATAGCCCCACCCCTTGTATGATATCACTGATATAATATAATAGTAATATAATGACATGTGATCACAGCCCCGCCCCCTGTATGACATCACTGATATAATATAATAGTAATATAATGACATGTGATCACAGCCCCGCCCCCTGTATGATATCACTGATATAATATAATAGTAATATAATGACATGTGATCATAGCCCCGCCCCCTGTATGACATCACTGATATAATATAATAGTAATATAATGACATGTGATCACAGCCCCGCCCCCTGTATGATATCACTGATATAATATAATAGTAATATAATGACATGTTATCATAGCCCCACCCCTTGTATGATATCACTGATATAATATAATAGTAATATAATGACATGTGATCACAGCCCCGCCCCCTGTATGACATCACTGATATAATATAATAGTAATATAATGACATGTGATCACAGCCCCGCCCCCTGTATGATATCACTGATATAATATAATAGTAATATAATGACATGTGATCATAGCCCCACCCCCTGTATGACATCACAATTTCAGGAATAACTACAATCCTCTGTAAGCTCACATTATAGAACTCATCTGTCTCTAGTAAAATGTATCAATCTAAAGACCAGTCGGGAAACAACTGTAACAAACCCTCAGCTGTAAGTTAGCAGAAGTTTTCTAACCTGAATGTAACCAAGAATGTTCCTATTCACTAACAGCAAGCGGAGATCTTCCCTATAGTGGGAACTGAATATTTATATTGATATAGAAGCGGAGAACCCATGTAAGTCCTGGGGGCTGCGGAGTATCAGGGGTTGTGGATGACCCCAGAAGTCGCAGGTAGCCGCCCTCTGCCGTTTCCCGGTTTCGACCAGTTGCGTGTGAAGTTGGGTGGTGCATGACACTTAGTCACGAAGCCTGGCACAGGAGCCCAAACACTCCGGCTAGATGTGAATGACCCCCAGGATGAGGAATCCGCAGACTTTCATCTTTTTTTAGTTCTCCCTGAAGAATCGGGAGGAGAAATGGAGCCAAGAAGAATAGGAGACTTCACAATCATCAGAACTCCGCTCTTTAACCAGATTTGTGATGGATGACTGAGACGTGGAGGAAGACAAAGGACGGTTCTGTTCAGTGTCCTCCCCGGACAATCAGTCACAGTGCGAGAAGATGGAGAGAAACGTATGACCCAGCAACAAAGGACCGCATTTAACGCTGACGCCCGCGGTGACCCGGCCCGCATGTCAGTCAGCTTCAAGATCACGTCCACCAGAAGAGGAATCACCAACCATCCACCACGGGAAAACACCAACCATCTACCACGGGAAAACACCAAACATCCACCACGGGAAAACCCCAACCATCTACCATGGGAAAACACCAAACATCCACCATGGGAAAACACCAAACATCCACCACGGGAAAACACCAACCATCTACCACGGGAAAACACCAAACATCCACCACGGGAAAACACCAACCATCTACCACGGGAAAACACCAAACATCCACCATGGGAAAACACCAAACATCCACCACGGGAAAACACCAAACATCTACCACGGGAAAACACCAAACATCTACCACGAGAAAACACCAAACATCTACCATGGGAAAACACCAACCATCCACCACGGGAAAACACCAACCATCTACCACGGGAAAACACCAACCATCCACCACGGGAAAACACCAACCATCCACCACGGGAAAACACCAACCATCCACCACGGGAAAACACCAACCATCTACCACGGGAAAACACCAAACATCTACCATGAGAAAACACCAAACATCCACCATGGGAAAACACCAAACATCTACCACGGGAAAACACCAACCATCTACCATGGGAAAACACCAAACATCCACCATGGGAAAACACCAACCATCTACCACGGGAAAACACCAAACATCTACCACGGGAAAACACCAAACATCCACCACGGGAAAACACCAACCATCTACCACGGGAAAACACCAAACATCCACCACGGGAAAACACCAACCATCTACCACGGGAAAACACCAAACATCCACCACGAGAAAACACCAAACATCTACCATGGGAAAACACCAAACATCCACCACGAGAAAACACCAAACATCCACCACGAGAAAACACCAAACATCCACCACGAGAAAACACCAAACATCCACCATGGGAAAACACCAAACATCTACCACGGGAAAACACCAACCATCTACCACGGGAAAACACCAACCATCTACCATGGGAAAACACCAAACATCCACCACGGGAAAACACCAAACATCTACCACGGGAAAACACCAACCATCTACCACGGGAAAACACCAACCATCTACCACGGGAAAACACCAAACATCCACCATGGGAAAACACCAACCATCTACCACGGGAAAACACCAAACATCTACCACGGGAAAACACCAAACATCCACCATGGGAAAACACCAAACATCCACCATGGGAAAACACCAAACATCTACCACGGGAAAACACCAAACATCTACCACGGGAAAACACCAAACATCCACCACGAGAAAACACCAAACATCTACCACGGGAAAACACCAACTATCCACCACGGGAAAACACCAACCATCTACCACGGGAAAACACCAAACATCCACCACGGGAAAACACCAACCATCTACCACGGGAAAACACCAACTATCCACCACGGGAAAACACCAACCATCTACCACGGGAAAACACCAAACATCCACCATGGGAAAACACCAAACATCTACCACGGGAAAACACCAAACATCTACCACGGGAAAACACCAAACATCCACCACGAGAAAACACCAAACATCTACCACGGGAAAACACCAACTATCCACCACGGGAAAACACCAACCATCTACCACGGGAAAACACCAAACATCCACCACGGGAAAACACCAAACATCTACCACGGGAAAACACCAAACGTCCACCACGAGAAAACACCAAACATCTACCACGGGAAAACACCAACTATCCACCACGGGAAAACACCAACCATCTACCACGGGAAAACACCAAACATCCACCACGGGAAAACACCAACCATCTACCACGGGAAAAGACCAAACATCCACCACGGGAAAACACCAACCATCTACCACGGGAAAACACCAAACATCCACCACGGGAAAACACCAACCATCCACCATCGGAAAACACCAAACATCCACCACGAGAAAACACCAACCATCTACCATGGGAAAACACCAACCATCTACCACGGGAAAACACCAAACATCTACCACGAGAAAACATCAAACATCTACCATGGGAAAACACCAAACACCCACCATGGGAAAACACCAAACATCCACCACGAGAAAACACCAAACATCTACCACGGGAAAACACCAAACATCTACCACGGGAAAACACCAAACATCCACCAGGGGAAAACACCAAACATCAACCACGAGAAAACACCAAACATCTACCACAGGTGGAAACACCAAACATCTACCACAGGAAAATACCAAACATCTACCAAGGGAAAACACCAAACATCTACCATAGGATAAAACACCAAACATCTACCATGGGTGGAAACACCAAACATCCACCATGGAAAAACACCAAACATCTACCACGGGAAAACACCAAACATCTACCACGGGAAAACACCAAACATCTACCACGGGAAAACACCAAACATCTACCATGGGTGGAAACACCAAACATCTACCACGGGAAAACACCAAACATCCACCATGGGAAAACACCAAACATCCACCACGGGAAAACACCAAACATCCACCACGAGAAAACACCAAACATCTACCACGGGTGGAAACACCAAACATCTACCATAGGAGGAAACACCGAGCTTCTACCACAGGAAAATACCAAACATCTACCAAGGGAAAACACCAAACATCTACCATGGGTGGAAACACCAAACATCTACCACGCGTAAACACCAAACATCTACCATGGGAAAACACCAAACATCTACCACGAGAAAACACCAAACATCTACCACGGGAAAACACCAAACATCTACCACGGGAAAACAGCAAACATCTACCATAGGAGGAAACACCAAACATCTACCACGAGAAAACACCAAACATCTACCAAGGGAAAACACCAAACATCTACCATGGGAAAACACCAAGCATCTACCACGGGAAAACACCAAACATCTACCACGGGAAAACACCAAACATCTACCACGGGAAAACACCAAACATCCACCACGAGAAAACACCAAACATCCACCACAGGAAAACACCAAACATCTACCATAGGAGGAAACACCAAACATCTACCACGGGAAAACACCTAACATCTACCATGGGAAAACACCAAACATCTACCACGGGTGGAAACACCAAACATCTACCACGGGAAAACACCAAACATCTACCATGGGTGGAAACATCCTAACATCTACCATAGGAGGAAACACCAAACATCTACCACGGGAAAATACCAAACATCTACCATGGGAAAACACCAAACATCTACCATAGGAGGAAACACCAAATATCTACCACGGGGGAAACACCAAACATCTACCATAGGAGGAAACACCAAACATCTATCAGAGGAGGAAACATCAAACATCCACCAGATGAGTAAACACCAAACATCTACCACAGGAAAACACCAAACATCTACCACGGGAAAACACCAAACATCTACCATGGGTGGAAACACCAAATATCTACCATAGGAGGAAACACCAAACATCTACCACGGGAAAATACCAAACATCTACCATGGGAAAACACCAAACATCTACCATAGGAGGAAACACCAAATATCTACCACCGGAAAACACCAAACATCTACCATGGGTGGAAACACCAAACATCTATCAGAGGAGGAAACATCAAACATCCACCAGATGAGTAAACACCAAACATCTACCACAGGAAAACACCAAACATCTACCACGGGAAAACACCAAACATCTACCATGGGTGGAAACACCAAATATCTACCATAGGAGGAAACACCAAACATCTACCACGGGGGAAACACCAAACATCTACCATGGGGGAAACACCAAACATCTACCATGGGGGAAACACCAAACATCTACCACGGGAGGAAGCACCAAACATCTACCACGGGAAAACACCAAACATCTACCACGGGAAAACACCAAACATCTACCATGGGAGGAAACACCAAACATCTACCACGGGGGAAACACAAAACATCTATGAAGGGAAAACACAAAACATCTACCATGGGTGGAAACACCAAACATCCACCATGGGTGGAAACACCAAACATCTACCATAGGAGGAAACACCAAACATCTACCATGGGAGGAAACACCAAACATCTACCATGGGAGGAAACACCAAACCTCTACCACGGGGGAAACACCAAACATCTACCATAGGAGGAAACACCAAACATCTACCATGGGTAGAAACACCAAACATCTACCACGGGAAAACACCAAACATCTACCACCGGAAAACACCAAACATCTACCATGGGTGGAAACACTAAACATCTACCACGGGAAAACACCAAACATCTACCACGGGAAAACACCAAACATCTTCCAGCTAAGGAAACACCAAACATCTACCATGGGTGGAAACACCAAACATCTACCAGATGAGGAAACACCGAACATCTATCAGAGGAGGAAACATCAAACATCCACCAGATGAGTAAACACCAAACATCTACCACAGGAAAACACCAAACATCTACCACGGGAAAACACCAAACATCTACCATGGGTGGAAACACCAAATATCTACCATAGGAGGAAACACCAAACATCTACCACGGGGGAAACACCAAACATCTACCATGGGGGAAACACCAAACATCTACCATGGGGGAAACACCAAACATCTACCATGGGAGGAAGCACCAAACATCTACCACGGGAAAACACCAAACATCTACCACGGGAAAACACCAAACATCTACCATGGGAGGAAACACCAAACATCTACCACGGGGGAAACACAAAACATCTATGAAGGGAAAACACAAAACATCTACCATGGGTGGAAACACCAAACATCCACCATGGGTGGAAACACCAAACATCTACCATAGGAGGAAACACCAAACATCTACCATGGGTGGAAACACCAAACATCTACCATAGGAGGAAACACCAAACATCTACCATGGGAGGAAACACCAAACATCTACCATGGGAGGAAACACCAAACATCTACCATGGGAGGAAACACCAAACATCTACCACGGGGGAAACACCAAACATCTACCATAGGAGGAAACACCAAACATCTACCATGGGTAGAAACACCAAACATCTACCACGGGAAAACACCAAACATCTACCACCGGAAAACACCAAACATCTACCATGGGTGGAAACACTAAACATCTACCATGGGAAAACACCAAACATCTACCACGGGAAAACACCAAACATCTTCCAGATAAGGAAACACCAAACATCTACCATGGGTGGAAACACCAAACATCTACCAGATGAGGAAACACCGAACATCTATCAGAGGAGGAAACATCAAACATCCACCAGATGAGTAAACACCAAACATCTACCACAGGAAAACACCAAACATCTACCACGGGTGGAAACACCAAACATCTACCATAGGAGGAAACACCAAACATCTACCATGGGAGGAAACACCAAACATCTACCATGGGTGGAAACACCAAATATCTACCATAGGAGGAAACACCAAACATCTACCACGGGGGAAACACCAAACATCTACCATGGGGGAAACACCAAACATCTACCACGGGAGGAAGCACCAAACATCTACCACGGGAAAACACCAAACATCTACCACGGGAAAACACCAAACATCTACCATGGGAGGAAACACCAAACATCTACCACGGGGGAAACACAAAACATCTATGAAGGGAAAACACAAAACATCTACCATGGGTGGAAACACCAAACATCCACCATGGGTGGAAACACCAAACATCTACCATGGGAGGAAACACCAAACATCTACCATGGGAGGAAACACCAAACATCTACCAGATGAGGAAACAATAAACATCTACCACAGGAAAACACCAAACATCTACCAGATGAGGAAACACCAAACATCTACCATGGGAGGAAACACCAAACATCTACCAGATGAGGAAACAATAAACATCTACCACAGGAAAACACCAAACATCTACCAGATGAGGAAACACCAAACATCTACCATGGGGGAAACACCAAACATCTACCATGGGTGGAAACACCAAACATCTACCACGGGGGAAACACCAAACATCTACCATGGGTGGAAACACCAAACATCTACATCAGGGGAAACACCTAACAACTACCACGGGGGAAACCCCAAACATCTACCATGGGAGGAAACACCAAACATCTACCACGGGGGGAAGCACCAAACATCTATCAGATGAGGAAACACCAAACATCTACCATGGGAGGAAACACCAAGCATCTGCCATAGCAAAACCGTGGGATAACATCTACCACAGGAGGAAACACCAAACATTTTCATTCTTTCCTATTGATCATGTAACTCTTTTGTTAGGACTATGGTCATTCTCCAAAAGATCATGTGACTTTAAATTGTTGGGATTATAGTCCATCCTCTCCTACAGATCATTATATTGGGACTATGGCGCATCTTCTCCCCATAGATGATGTGACTCTATTATGTTGGGACTATAGTCCGTTTTCTCCCATAGACCATGTGACTCTATTATGTTGGGACTATCTTCTCCAATAGATCATGTGACTCTATTATGTTGGCACTATGTTCCATCTTCTCCCATAGACCATGTGACTCTATTATATCGGCACTATGTTCCCTCTTCTCCCATAGACCATGTGACTCTATTATGTTGGCACTATGTTCCATCTTCTCCCATAGATCATGTGACTCTATTATGTTGGCACTATGTTCCATCTTCAACCATAGACCATGTGACTCTATTATATTGGCACTATGTTCCATCTTCTCCCATAGACCATGTGACTCTATTATATCGGCACTATGTTCCATCTTCTCCCATAGATCATGTGACTCTATTATGTTGGCACTATGTTCCATCTTCTCCCATAGACCATGTGACTCTATTATATTGGCACTATGTTCCATCTTCTCCCATAGATCATGTGACTCTATTATGTTGGCACTATGTTCCATCTTCTCCCATAGACCATGTGACTCTATTATATTGGCACTATGTTCCATCTTCTCCCATAGACCATGTGACTCTATTATATTGGCACTATGTTCCATCTTCTCCCATAGATCATGTGACTCTATTATATTGGCACTATGTTCCATCTTCTCCCATAGACCATGTGACTCTATTATATTGGCACTATGTTCCATCTTCTCCCATAGACCATGTGACTCTATTATATCGGCACTATGTTCCATCTTCTCCCATAGATCATGTGACTCTATTATATTGGCACTATGTTCCATCTTCTCCCATAGATCATGTGACTCTATTATATTGGCACTATGTTCCATCTTCTCCCATAGACCATGTGACTCTATTATATCGGCACTATGTTCCATCTTCTCCCATAGACCATGTGACTCTATTATATCGGCACTATGTTCCATCTTCTCCCATAGACCATGTGACTCTATTATATTGGCACTATGTTCCATCTTCTCCCATAGATCATGTGACTCTATTATATTGGCACTATGTTCCCTCTTCTCCCATAGATCATGTGACTCTATTATGTTGCCACTATGTTCCATCTTCTCCCATAAAGCATGTGACTATATTATGTTGGCACTATGTTCCATCTTCTCCCATAGATCATGTGACTCTATTATGTTGGCACTATGTTCCATCTTCTCCCATAGATCACGTGACTCTATTATGTTGGCACTATTTTCCCTCTTCTCCCAAAGATCATGTGACTCTATTATGTTGGCACTATGTTCCATCTTCTCCCATAGATCATGTGACTCTATTATGTTGGCACTATGTTCCATCTTCTCCCATAGATCATGTGACTCTATTATGTTGGCACTATGTTCCATCTTCTCCCATAGATCATGTGACTCTATTATGTTGGCACTATGTTCCATCTTCTCCCATAGATCATGTGACTCTATTATGTTGGCACTATGTTCCATCCTCTCCCATAGATCATGTGACTCTATTATGTTGGCACTATGTTCCATCTTCTCCCATAGATCATGTGACTCTATTATGTTGGCACTATGTTCCATCCTCTCCCATAGATCACGTGACTCTATTATGTTGGCACTATGTTCCATCTTCTTAGGTAGATCATGTGACTCTATTATGTTGGCACTATGTTCCATCTTCTTAGGTAGATCATGTGACTCTATTATGTTGGCACTTTGTTCCATCTTTTCCCATAGATCATGTGTTTCCAATTTTATGTTTAGTTCATGGCACATTTAGTGCAGTCCAACTATTTTATCCCCTATGGGATTTGCAGGGACACCCATCATCTGTGTCACATGGTGTATTAGTTGTCAGCTGATGCATTTCAGTCCCATCACTCAATATATTTCTATGGATGTCACCAAAAGACAACTATCTGAAATGTCTTCAGATCCTTCCATTCTGGCTCCATTTTCACCCGAATTCCACAAAATACATTGTTGCATAAGTATCAGTACCCCTGTGTATACCTTGTCATGTACTAGAGATCTGTCCAGCTGTCAGCAGACTGTCTACACTGATACATTGTAACAACCCACAGCTGTGAGAAGTATGAGGTCTGGGTAGGTTCTCAGTCTGCAAATAACATGTTCCCGTTCAATGACAGCAAGCAGAAATGCTTCGAAAGCCTGGGTGGGGAGGCCATGTGACACGAGGCTCCCATCTGACTCCATGTGATGGTGTTTACTGCAGCTCGTGTCACTTGGGGTCGTTCCACGTACAGGACGCAAGAATGTGGAAAATAAGTGAGAAGACAATGATAATGTAATTGTATGAAGTCAGATGACAAGGGCCAGTAATTCAGCCTGACATGGCTGATAACAGAGAACAATAGATTATATTCACCTGTCCTACAGTCACCTCTCCTCTCCTGACATGACTGATAACAGAATAATAGATATAGTCACCTGTCCTACAGTCACCTCTCCCCTCCTGACATGACTGATAACAGAGAACAATAGATTATATTCACCTGTCCTACAGTCACCTCTCCCCTCCTGACATGACTGATAACAGAGAACAATAGATTATATTCACCTGTCCTACAGTCACCTCTCCCCTCCTGACATGACTGATAACAGAGAACAATAGATTATATTCACCTGTCCTACAGTCACCTCTCCCCTCCTGACATGACTGATAACAGAGAACAATAGATTATATTCACCTGTCCTACAGTCACCTCTCCCTTCCTGACATGACTGATAACAGAGAACAATAGATTATATTCACCTGTCCTACAGTCACCTCTCCTCTCCTGACATGGCTGATAACAGAGAACAATTGATATATTCACCTGTCCTACAGTCACCTCTCCCCTCCTGACATGGCTGATAACAGAGAACAATAGATTATATTCACCTGTCCTACAGTCACCTCTCCCCTCCTGACATGGCTGATAACAGAGAACAATAGATTATATTCACCTGTCCTACAGTCACCTCTCCTCTCCTGACATGGCGGATAACAGAGAACAATAGATTATATTCACCTGTCCTACAGTCACCTCTCCCCTCCTGACATGGCTGATAACAGAGAACAATAGATTATATTCACCTGTCCTACAGTCAACTCTCCTCTCCTGACATGGCTGATAACAGAGAACAATAGATTATATTCACCTGTCCTACAGTCACCTCTCCCCTCCTGACATGGCTGATAACAGAGAACAATAGATTATATTCACCTGTCCTACAGTCAACTCTCCTCTCCTGACATGGCTGATAACAGAGAACAATAGATTATATTCACCTGTCCTACAGTCACCTCTCTCCTCCTGACATGACTGATAACAGAACAATAGATTATATTCACCTGTCCTACAGTCACCTCTCCCCTCCTGACATGACTGATAACAGAGAACAATAGATTATATTCACCTGTCCTACAGTCACCTCTCTCCTCCTGACATGCCTGATAACAGAACAATAGATTATATTCACCTGTCCTACAGTCACCTCTCTCCTCCTGACATGACTGATAACAGATAACAATAGATTATATTCACCTGTCCTACAGTCACCTCTCCCCTCCTGACATGGCTGATAACAGAGAACAATAGATTATATTCACCAGTCCTACAGTCACCTCTCTCCTCCTGACATGGCTGATAACAGAGAACAATAGATATATTCACCTGTCCTACAGTCACCTCTCCCCTCCTGACATGGCTAATAACAGAGAATAATAGATTATATTCACCTGTCCTACAGTCACCTCTCCTCTCCCGACATGGCTGATAACGGAGAACAATAGATATTTTCACCTGTCCTACAGTCACCTCTCCTCTCCTGACATGGCTGATAACAGAGAACAATAGATATATTCACCTGTCCTACAGTCACCTCTCCTCTCCCGACATGACTAATAACAGAGAACAATAGATTATATTCACCTGTCCTACAGTCACCTCTCCTCTCCCGACAGGACTGATAACAGAGAACAATAGATTATATTCACCAGTCCTACAGTCACCTCTCCCCTCTTGACATGGCTGATAACCGAGAACAATAGATGTATTCACCTGTCCTACAGTCACTTCTCCTCTCCTGACATGACTGATAACAGAGAACAATAGATATATTCACCTGTCCTACAGTCACCTCTCCCCTCCTGACATGACTGATAACAGAGAACAATAGATGTATTCACCTGTCCCACAGTCACCTCTCCCCTCCTGACATGGGTGATAACAAAGAAGAATAGATTATATTCACCTGTCCTACAGTCAAGTCTCCCCTCCTGACATGACTGAAAACAGAGAACAATAGATTGTATTCACCTGTCCTACAGTCACCTCTCCCCTCCTGACATGACTGATAACAGAATAATAGATAAAGTCACCTCTCCTACAGTCACCTCTCCTCTCCTGACATGGCTGATAACAGAGAACAATAGATTATATTCACCTGTCCTACAGTCACCTCTCCTGACATGGATGATAACAGAGAACAATAGATTGTATTCACCTGTCCTACAGTCACCTCTCCCCTCCTGACATGGCTGATAACAGAGAACAATAGATTATAGTCACCTGTCCTACAGTCACCTCTCCTCTCCTGACATGACTGATAAGAGAGAAAAATAGAAATATTCACCTGTCCTACAGTCACCTCTCCCCTCCTGACATGACTGATAACAGAATAATAGATAAAGTCACCTCTCCTACAGTCACCTCTCCTCTCCTGACATGGCTGATAACAGAGAACAATAGATTATATTCACCTGTCCTACAGTCACCTCTCCTGACATGGCTGATAACAGAGAACAATAGATTGTATTCACCTGTCCTACAGTCACCTCTCCTTCTGACATGGCTGATAACAGAGAACAATAGATATATTCACCTGTCCTACAGTCACCTCTCCTCTCCTGACATGACTGATAACAGAGAATAACGGATTGTATTCACCTGTCCTACAGTCACCTCTCCCCTCCTGCCATGGCTGATAACAGAGAACAATAGATTATATTCACCTGTCCTACAGTCACCTCTCCTCTCCTGACATGACTGATAATAGAGAACAATATATTGTATTATCCTGTCCTACAGTCACCTCTCCCCTCCTGACATGGCTGATAACAGAGAACAATAGATTATATTCACCTGTCCTACAGTCACCTCTCCCCTCCTGACATGGCTGATAACAGAGAACAATAGATTGTATTCACCTGTCCTACTGTCGCCTCTCCCTTCCTGACATGGCTGATAACAGAGAACAATAGATATATAGACCTGTCCTACAGTCACCTCTACCCTCCTGACATGACTGATAACAGAGAACAATAGATATATTCACCTGTCCTACAGTCACCTCTCCCCTCCTGATATGGCTGATAACAGAGAACAATAGATTTATTCACCTGTCCTACAGTTACCTCTACTCTCCTGACATGGCTGATAACAGAGAACAATAGATGTATTCACCTGTCCTAAAGTCACATCTCCCCTCCTGACATGGCTGATAACAGAGAACAATAGATATATTCACATGTCCTACAGTCACCTCTCCTCTCCTGACATGGCTGATAACAGAGAACAATAGATATATTCACATGTCCTACAGTCACCTCTCCTCTCCTGACATGGCTGATAACAGAAAAATAGATATATTCACTTGTCCTACAGTCACCTCTCCCCTACTGACATGACTGATAACAGAGAACAATAGATTGTATTCACCTGTCCTACAGTCACCTCTCCTCTCCTGACATGGCTGATAACAGAGAACAATAGATTGTATTCACCTGTCCTACAGTCACCTCTCCTCTACTGACATGGCTGATAACAGGGAACAATAGATTATATTCACCTGTCTTACAGTCACCTCTCCTCTCCTGACATGGCTGATAACAGAGAACAATAGATATATTCACCTGTCCTACAGTCACCTCTCCTCTCCTGACATGGCTGATAACAGAGAACAATAGATATATTCATCTGTCCTACAGTCACCTCTCCTCTCCTGACATGGCTGATAACAGAGAACAATAGATTATATTCACCTGTCCTACAGTCACCTCTCCTCCTGACATGGCTGATAACAGAGAACAATAGATATATTCACCTGTCCTACAGTCACCTCTCTCCTCCTAACATGGCTGATAACAGAGAACAATAGATTATATTCACTTGTCCTACAGTCACCTTTCCTCTCCTGACATGGCTGATAACAGAGAACAATAGATTATATTCACCTGTCCTACAGTCACCTCTCCTCTCCTGACATGACTGATAACAGAGAACAATAGATTATATTCACCTGTCCTACAGTCACCTCTCCCCTCCTTACATGGCTGATAACAGAGAACAATAGATTATATTCACCTGTCCTACAGTCACCTCTCCTCTCCTGACATGGCTGATAACAGAGAACAATAGATTGTATTCACCTGTCCTACAGTCACCTCTCCCCTCCTTACATGGCTGATAACAGAGAGCAATAGATATATTCACCTGTCCTACAGTCACCTCTCCTCCTGACATGGCTGATAACAGAGACCAATAGATATATTCACCTGTCCTACAGTCACCTCTCCTCCTGACATGGCTTATTACAGAGAACAATAGATATATTCACCTGTCCTACAGTCACCTCTCCTCTCCTGACATGGCTGATAACAGAGAACAATAGATATATTCACCTGTCCTACAGTCACCTCTCCCCTCCTGACATGACTGATAACAGAGAACAATAGATTATATTCACCTGTCCTACAGTCACCTCTCTCCTCCTGACATGCCTGATAACAGAACAATAGATTATATTCACCTGTCCTACAGTCACCTCTCCCCTCCTGACATGGCTAATAACAGAGAATAATAGATTATATTCACCTGTCCTACAGTCACCTCTCCTCTCCCGACATGGCTGATAACAGAGAACAATAGATATTTTCACCTGTCCTACAGTCACCTCTCCTCTCCTGACATGGCTGATAACAGAGAACAATAGATATATTCACCTGTCCTACAGTCACCTCTCCTCTCCCGACATGACTGATAACAGAGAACAATAGATTATATTCACCTGTCCTACAGTCACCTCTCCTCTCCCGACAGGACTGATAACAGAGAACAATAGATTATATTCACCAGTCCTACAGTCACCTCTCCCCTCTTGACATGGCTGATAACCGAGAACAATAGATGTATTCACCTGTCCTACAGTCACTTCTCCTCTCCTGACATGACTGATAACAGAGAACAATAGATATATTCACCTGTCCTACAGTCACCTCTCCCCTCCTGACATGACTGATAACAGAGAACAATAGATGTATTCACCTGTCCCACAGTCACCTCTCCCCTCCTGACATGGGTGATAACAAAGAAGAATAGATTATATTCACCTGTCCTACAGTCAAGTCTCCCCTCCTGACATGACTGAAAACAGAGAACAATAGATTGTATTCACCTGTCCTACAGTCACCTCTCCCCTCCTGACATGACTGATAACAGAATAATAGATAAAGTCACCTCTCCTACAGTCACCTCTCCTCTCCTGACATGGCTAATAACAGAGAATAATAGATTATATTCACCTGTCCTACAGTCACCTCTCCTCTCCCGACATGGCTGATAACAGAGAACAATAGATATTTTCACCTGTCCTACAGTCACCTCTCCTCTCCTGACATGGCTGATAACAGAGAACAATAGATATATTCACCTGTCCTACAGTCACCTCTCCTCTCCCGACATGACTGATAACAGAGAACAATAGATTATATTCACCTGTCCTACAGTCACCTCTCCTCTCCCGACAGGACTGATAACAGAGAACAATAGATTATATTCACCAGTCCTACAGTCACCTCTCCCCTCTTGACATGGCTGATAACCGAGAACAATAGATGTATTCACCTGTCCTACAGTCACTTCTCCTCTCCTGACATGACTGATAACAGAGAACAATAGATATATTCACCTGTCCTACAGTCACCTCTCCCCTCCTGACATGACTGATAACAGAGAACAATAGATGTATTCACCTGTCCCACAGTCACCTCTCCCCTCCTGACATGGGTGATAACAAAGAAGAATAGATTATATTCACCTGTCCTACAGTCAAGTCTCCCCTCCTGACATGACTGAAAACAGAGAACAATAGATTGTATTCACCTGTCCTACAGTCACCTCTCCCCTCCTGACATGACTGATAACAGAATAATAGATAAAGTCACCTCTCCTACAGTCACCTCTCCTCTCCTGACATGGCTGATAACAGAGAACAATAGATTATATTCACCTGTCCTACAGTCACCTCTCTCCTCCTGACATGGCTGATAACAGAGAACAATAGATATATTCACCTGTCCTACAGTCACCTCTCCTGACATGGATGATAACAGAGAACAATAGATTGTATTCACCTGTCCTACAGTCACCTCTCCCCTCCTGACATGGCTGATAAAAGAGAGCAATAGATTAAATTCACCTGTCCTACAGTCGCCTCTGCCCTCCTGACATGACTGATAACAGAATAATAGATATAGTCACCTGTCCTACAGTCACCTCTCCCCTCCTGACATGGCTGATAACAGAGAACAATAGATTATATTCACCTGTCTTACAGTCACCTCTCCTCTCCTGACATGGCTGATAACAGAGAACAATAGATTATATTCACCTGTCCTACAGTCACCTCTCTCCTCCTGACATGGCTGATAACAGAGAACAAAAGATATATTCACCTGTCCTACAGTCACCTCTCCTCTCCTGACATGGCTGATAACAGAGAACAATAGATTATAGTCACCTGCCCTACAGTCACCTCTCCCCTCCTGACATGGCTGATAAAAGAGAACAATAGATTATATTCACCTGTCCTACAGTCGCCTCTGCCCTCCTGACATGACTGATAACAGAGAACAATAGATATAGTCACTTGTCCTACAGTCACCTCTCCTCTTCTGACATGACTGATAACAGAGAACAATAGATTGCATTCACCTGTCCTACAGTCACCTCTCCCCTCCTGACATGGTTGATAACAGAGAACAATAGATTATATTCACCTGTCCTACAGTCACCTCTCCCCTCCTGACATGACTGATAACAGAATAATAGATATAGTCACCTGTCCTACAGTCACCTCTCCCCTCCTGACATGGCTGATAACAGAGAACAATAGATTATATTCACCTGTCCTACAGTCACCTCTCCTCCTGACATGGCTGATAACAGAGAACAATAGATATATTCACCTGTCCTACAGTCACCTCTCCTCTCCTGACATGGCTGATAACAGAGAACAATAGATTATATTCACCTGTCCTACAGTCACCTCTCCCCTCCTGCCATGGCTGATAACAGAGAACAATAGATTATATTCACCTGTCCTACAGTCACCTCTCCTCTCCTGACATGACTGATAATAGAGAACAATATATTGTATTCTCCTGTCCTACAGTCACCTCTCCCCTCCTGACATGGCTGATAACAGAGAACAATAGATTATATTCACCTGTCCTACAGTCACCTCTCCTCCTGACATGGCTGATAACAGAGAACAATAGATATATTCACCTGTCCTACAGTCACCTCTCCTCTCCTGACATGACTGATAACAGAGAATAACGGATTGTATTCACCTGTCCTACAGTCACCTCTCCCCTCCTGCCATGGCTGATAACAGAGAACAATAGATTATATTCACCTGTCCTACAGTCACCTCTCCTCTCCTGACATGACTGATAATATAGAACAATATTTTGTATTCTCCTGTCCTACAGTCACCTCTCCCCTCCTGACATGGCTGATAACAGAGAACAATAGATTATATTCACCTGTCCTACAGTCACCTCTCCCCTCCTGACATGGCTGATAACAGAGAACAATAGATTTATTCACCTGTCCTACAGTTACCTCTACTCTCCTGACATGGCTGATAACAGAGAACAATAGATTGTATTCACCTGTCCTACTGTCGCCTCTCCCTTCCTGACATGGCTGATAACAGAGAACAATAGATATATAGACCTGTCCTACAGTCACCTCTACCCTCCTGACATGACTGATAACAGAGAACAATAGATATATTCACCTGTCCTACAGTCACCTCTCCCCTCCTGATATGGCTGATAACAGAGAACAATAGATTTATTCACCTGTCCTACAGTTACCCCTACTCTCCTGACATGGCTGATAACAGAGAACAATAGATGTATTCACCTGTCCTAAAGTCACATCTCCCCTCCTGACATGGCTGATAACAGAGAACAATAGATATATTCACATGACCTACAGTCACCTCTCCTCTCCTGACATGGCTGATAACAGAAAAATAGATATATTCACTTGTCCTACAGTCACCTCTCCCCTACTGACATGACTGATAACAGAGAACAATAGATTGTATTCACCTGTCCTACAGTCACCTCTCCTCTCCTGACATGGCTGATAACAGAGAACAATAGATTGTATTCACCTGTCTTACAGTCACCTCTCCCCTCCTGACATGACTGATAACAGAGAACAATAGATTATATTCACCTGTCCTACAGTCACCTCTCCCCTCCTGACATGACTGATAACAGAGAACAATAGATTATATTCACCTGTCTTACAGTCACCTCTCCTCTCCTGACATGGCTGATAACAGAGAACAATAGATATATTCACCTGTTCTACAGTCACCTCTCCTCTCCTGACATGACTGATAACAGAACAATAGATATATTCACCTGTCCTACAGTCACCTCTCCTCTCCTGACATGGCTGATAACAGAGAACAATAGATATATTCATCTGTCCTACAGTCACCTCTCCTCTCCTGACATGGCTGATAACAGAGAACAATAGATTATATTCACCTGTCCTACAGTCACCTCTCCTCCTGACATGGCTGATAACAGAGAACAATAGATATATTCACCTGTCCTACAGTCACCTCTCTCCTCCTAACATGGCTGATAACAGAGAACAATAGATTATATTCACTTGTCCTACAGTCACCTTTCCTCTCCTGACATGGCTGATAACAGAGAACAATAGATTATATTCACCTGTCCTACAGTCACCTCTCCTCTCCTGACATGACTGATAACAGAGAACAATAGATTGTATTCACCTGTCCTACAGTCACCTCTCCCCTCCTTACATGGCTGATAACAGAGAGCAATAGATATATTCACCTGTCCTACAGTCACCTCTCCTCCTGACATGGCTGATAACAGAGAACAATAGATATATTCACCTGTCCTACAGTCACCTCTCCTCCTGACATGGCTTATTACAGAGAACAATAGATATATTCACCTGTCCTACAGTCACCTCTCCTCTCCTGACATGGCTGATAACAGAGAACAATAGATATATTCACCTGTCCTACAGTCACCTCTCCCTTCCTGACATGACTGTTAACAGAGAACAATAGAAATATTCACCTGTCCTACAGTCACCTCTCCTCTCCTGACATGGCTGATAACAGAGAACAATAGATATATTCACCTGTAATACAGTCACCTCTCCTCTCCTGACATGGCTGATAACAGAGAACAATAGATATATTCACTTGTCCTACAGTCACCTCTCCCCTCCTGACATGGCTGATAACAGAGAACAATAGATATATTCACCTGTCCTACAGTCACCTCTCCCCTCCTGACATGGCTGATAACAGAGAACAATAGATTATATTCACCTGTCCTACAGTCACCTCTCCCCTCCTGACATGGTTGATAACAGAGAACAATAGAAATATTAACCTGTCCTACAGTCACCTCTCCTCTCCTGACATGGCTGATAACAGAGAACAATAGATATATTAACCTGTCCTACAGTCACCTCTCCTCTACTGACATGGCTGATAACAGAGAACAATAGATATATTCACCTGTACTACAGTCACCTCTCCTCTCCTGACATGGCTGATAACAGAGAACAATAAATATTTTCACCTGCCCTACAGTCACCTCTCCTCCTGACATGGCTGATAACAGAGAACAATAGATTGTATTCACCTGTCCTACAGTCACCTCTCCCCTCCTGACATGGTTGATAACAGAGAACAATAAAAATATTCACCTGTCCTACAGTCACCTCTCCTCTCCTGACATGGCTGATAACAGAGAACGATAGATATATTCACCTATCCTACAGTCACCTCTCCTCTCCTGACATTGCTGATAACAGAGAACAATAGATATATTCACCTGTCCTACAGTCACCTCTCCCCTCCTGACATGGCTGATAACAGAGAACAATGGATATATTCACTTGTCCTACAGTCAACTCTCCTCTCCTGACATGACTGATAACAGAGAACAATAGATTGCATTCACCTGTCCTACAGTCATCTCTCCCCTCCTGACATGGTTGATAACAGAGAACAATAGATTATATTCACCTGTCCTACAGTCACCTCTCCCCTCCTGACATGACTGATAACAGAATAATAGATATAGTCACCTGTCCTACAGTCACCTCTCCCCTCCTGACATGGCTGATAACAGAGAACAATAGATTATATTTACCTGTCTTACAGTCACCTCTCCTCTCCTGACATGGCTGATAACAGAGAACAATAGATTATATTCACCTGTCCTACAGTCACCTCTCTCCTCCTGACATTGCTGATAACAGAGAACAAAAGATATATTCACCTGTCCTACAGTCACCTCTCCTCTCTAGACATGGATGATAACAGAGAACAATAGATTGTATTCACCTGTCCTACAGTCACCTCTCCCCTCCTGACATGGTTGATAACAGAGAACAATAGAAATATTAACCTGTCCTACAGTCACCTCTCCCCTCTTGACATGGCTGATAACAGAGAACAATGGATATATTCACTTGTCCTACAGTCAACTCTCCTCTCCTGACATGACTGATAACAGAGAACAATAGATTATATTCACCTGTCCTACAGTCACCTCTCCCCTCCTGACATGGTTGATAACAGAGAACAATAGATTATATTCACCTGTCCTACAGTCACCTCTCCCCTCCTGACATGACTGATAACAGAATAATAGATATAGTCACCTGTCCTACAGTCACCTCTCCCCTCCTGACATGGCTGATAACAGAGAACAATAGATCATATTCACCTGTCCTACAGTCACCTCTCTCCTCCTGACATGGCTGATAACAGAGAACAAAAGATATATTCACCTGTCCTACAGTCACCTCTCCTCTCCTGACATGGATGATAACAGAGAACAATAGATTGTATTCACCTGTCCTACAGTCACCTCTCCCCTCCTGACATGGCTGATAACAGAGAACAATAGATTATAGTCACCTGTCCTACAGTCACCTCTCCCCTCCTGACATGGCTGATAAAAGAGAACAATAGATTATATTCACCTGTCCTACAGTCGCCTCTGCCCTCCTGACATGACTGATAACAGAGAACAATAGATATAGTCACTTGTCCTACAGTCACCTCTCCTCTTCTGACATGACTGATAACAGAGAACAATAGATTATATTCACCTGTCCCACAGTCACCTCTCCTCCTGACATGGCTGATAACAGAGAACAATAGATATATTCACCTGTCCTACAGTCACCTCTCCTCTCCTGACATGGCTGATAACAGAGAACAATAGATTATATTTGTCACGATTCGGCTGGCAGGAGGTGGATCCTCTGTGCCAGAGAGGGATTGGCGTGGACCGTGCTAGTGGACCGGTTCTAAGTTACTACTGGTATTCACCAGAGCCCGCCGCAAAGCGGGATGGTCTTGCAGCGGCGGTAGCAACCAGGTCGTATCCACTAGCAACGGCTCAACCTCTCTGACTGCTGAAGATAGGCGCGGTACAAGGGAGTAGACAGAAGCAAGGTCGGACGTAGCAGAAGGTCAGGGCAGGCAGCAAGGATCGTAGTCAGGGGCAACAGCAGGAGGTCTGGAACACAGGCTAGGAACACACAAGGAAACGCTTTCACTGGCACAATGGCAACAAGATCCGGCGAGGGAGTGCAGGGGAAGTGAGGTATATATAGGGAGTGCAGGGGAAGTGAGGTATAAGTAGGGAGTGCAGGGGAAGTGAGGTATAAGTAGGGAGTGCAGGGGAAGTGAGGTATAAGTAGGGAGTGCAGGGGAAGTGAGGTATAAGTAGGGAGTGCAGGGGAAGTGAGGTATAAGTAGGGAGTGCACAGGTGAACACACTAATTAAGCCAACTGGGCCAATCAGCGGCGCAGTGGCCCTTTAAATCGCAGAGACCCGGCGCGCGCGCCGGGACAGGACCGACGGAGAGCGAGTCAGGTACGGGAGCCGGGGTGCGCATCGCGAGCGGGCGCCACCCGCATCGCGAATCGCATCCCGGCTGGGAGAGGTATCGCAGCGCACCCGGTCAGCAGGTCTGACCGGGGCGCTGCAATTGCGAGGATGTTGCGAGCGCTCCGGGGAGGAGCGGGGACCCGGAGCGCTCGGCGTAACAATATTCACCTGTCCTACAGTCACCTCTCCCCCCCCTGACATGACTGATAACAGAGAACAATAGATTATATTCACCTGTCCTACAGTCACCTCTCCTCTCCTGACATGACTGATAAAAGAGAACAATATATTGTATTCTCCTGTCCTACAGTCACCTCTCCCCTCCTGACATGGCTGATAACAGAGAACAATAGATTATATTAACCTGTCCTACAGTCACCTCTCCCCTCCTGACATGGCTGATAACAGAGAACAATAGATATATTCACCTGTCCTACAGTCACCTCTCCTCCTGACATGGCTGATAACAGAGAACAATAGATTATATTCACCTGTCCTACAGTCACCTCTCTCCTCCTGACATGGCTGATAACAGAGAACAATAGATATATTCACCTGTCCTACAGTCACCTCTCCCTCCTGACATGGCTGATAACAGAGAACAATAGATTGTATTCACCTGTCCTACAGTCATCTATCCTCTCCTGACATGACTGATAACAGAGAACAATAGATTATATTCACCTGTCCTACAGTCACCTCTCCCTCCTGACATGGCTGATAACAGAGAACAATAGATATATTCACCTGTCCTACAGTCACCTCTCCTCCTGACATGGCTGATAACAGAGAACAATAGATTATATTCACCTGTCCTACAGTCACCTCTCCCCTCCTGACATGGCTGATAACAGAGAACAATAGATATATTCACCTGTCCTACAGTCACCTCTCCTCTCCTGACATTGCTGATAACAGAGAACAATAGATATATTCACCTGTCCTACAGTCACCTCTCCCCTCCTGACATGGCTGATAACAGAGAACAATAGATTATATTCACCTGTCCTACAGTCACCTCTCCCCTCCTGACATGACTGATAACAGAGAACAATAGATTATATTCTCCTGTCCTACAGTCACCTCTCCTCCTGACATGGCTGATAACAGAGAACAATAGATTATATTCACCTGTCCTACAGTCACCTCTCCTCTCCTGACATGGCTGATAACAGAGAACAATAGATATATTCACCTGTCCTACAGTCACCTCTCCTCCTGACATGGCTGATAACAGAGAACAATAGATTGTATTCTCCTGAGAAGGGGCCAGGACACTGAATCCATGTTATGCTCCTCAGGATCAGAGGGGACACAGAGGTCAGAATCCTATAGATATATAGAAGAGGACACCTTCCCCGCAGACCCCCTGATGTCTGCTCTGCACTGGGAGTGGAGGGGACCGGGGGTCTCTGCACTACATGGAGCTGAGGCCAAACATCTGCTGAACAATTCACTATTGTGTGTAGGTGACTGCGACCACATCCAGAGGGAAAACCCCCATCATCCGAGGGGAAACAAAAGAACGATGGAGCAGAGCTGAACGTGTCTATAAACTGTTTATGGTTTCCTTTATCTATCTATCTATCTATCTCATATCTATCTATCTATCTATCTCATATCTATCTATCTCATATTTATCTATCTCATATCTATCTATCTATCTATCTCATATCTATCTATCTCATATCTATCTATCTCATATCTATCTATCTCATATCTATCTATCTATCTCATATTTATCTATCTCATATCTATCAATCTATCTATCTATCTATCTATCTATCTATCTATCTCATATCTATCTCATATCTATCTATCTCATATCTATCTATCTCATATCTATCTATCTCATATCTATCTATCTATCTCATATCTATCTATCTCATATCTATCTATCTCATATCTATCTATCTCATATCTATCTATCTATCTATCTCATATCTATCTCATATCTATCTATCTATCTATCTATCTATCTATCTCATATCTATCTATCTCATATCTATCTATCTATCTATCTATCTATCTATCTATCTCATATCTATCTATCTATCTCATATCTATCTATCTCATATCTATCTATCTATATATATATCTCATATCTATCTCATATCTATCTATCTATCCCATATCTATCTATCTCTATATATCTCATATCTATCTCATATCTATCTATCTATCTATCTATCTCTTACCTATCTATCTCATATCTATCTTTCTCATATCTATATATCTATCTATCTAGCAACAGGAGAATACAGCAGCACACTGCTGGCACAAAGATATAGATAAAGATAAAACATGAAAAGCTATACAGCTATAGTGCAACAAATGTGCTGCTGTATTCTCCTGTTGCTGTATATTTAGCCCAGCAGCCTTCACCTGTGAGCCAGATCAATATAATAGTTTGGAATCACTAGTGCTGGCCAACTTATTATTTGGCTGTATCTATCTATCTCATATCTATCTATCTATCTGTCTATCTATCTATCTCATATCTAACTATCTCTTATCTTTCTACCTCTTATCTTTCTATCTATCTATCTATCTATCTATCTCATATCTATCTCATATCTATCTATATATCTCATATCTATCTATCTATCTATCTATCTCATATCTATCTATTTCTTATCTTTCTATCTATCTATCTATCTCATATCTATCTATTTCTTATCTTTCTATCTATCTATCTATCTATCTATCTATCTATCTATCTATCTATCTATCTATCTATCTCATATCTATCTCATATCTATCTATCTATCTCATATCTATCTATTTCTTATCTTTCTTTCTATCTATCTATCTATCTATCTATCTATCTATCTATCTCATATCTATCTCTTATCTTTCTATCTCTTATCTTTCTATCTATCTCTTATCTATCAGTATATATAGCACATACATATGGGTCCCTGAGGTGGCGGTCTTTCCGTGGTGTGGTGGCTGTTGTCCCCCTGTGTGGTGGGGGTCTTCCCCCGATGTGGTGGTAGTGGGGTCCTCTCCGGTGGAGGTGATTTTCACTAATTGTCGGCAGCTCTCATTAATCCTCCGCACACATGGTCACCAGATGTGATGGAATCGGGTGTTTGGGGCGAGGAGCAGGATGCTGCATTTTTTAACCTAATAATCTCCCTTTTGTTTCGGGGGCCATTGTGTTGGGGGGGGGGGGGGCAGTCATTATACCAGGAGATGAATGGAATTCTTTGTAGGGGATAAAACAATAGGGGCTGTTGATGTGGAGTTTTCTTTATGGCCGTCAGAAAATCCCATGGAGGACGGTCACATATATATAGGACATTATCAGACATGGCACAAAGATAGGATCAACCCCCCCCCTCCCCAGCCATATAGGATCACCCCGCGCCCCCCGCTGGATAGGATCACCCCGCGCCCCCTGCTCGATAGGATCATCCCGCACCCCCTCCTGCACCCCCTCCCAGATAAGATCACCCCGCGCCCCCCGCTCGATAGGATCACCCTGCCCCCCCCCCCCCCCCAGATAGGATCACCAAGCGCCCCCCGCTCGATAGGATCACCCCGTGCCCCCCACCAGATAGGATCACGCCGTGCCCCCTGCTGGATAGGATCACCCCGCGCCCCCCGCTCGATAGGATCTCCCCGGCCCCCCCACCAGATAGGATCACGCCGCGCCCCCTGCTGGATAGGATCACCCCGCGCCCCCCGCTCGATAGGATCTCCCCGGCCCCCCCACCAGATAGGATCATCCCGCACCCCCTCCTGCACCCCCTCCCAGATAAGATTACCCCGTGCCCCCCACCGGATAGTAACATCTCGCGTCCCCCGCCGGATAGGATCACCACATGCCCCACTCCCCCGCCGGACTCCACAAAGACCCCACTGTCATATCAGAGAGGTGAAATTACTTTATCCAGAAATAAGTGCCCCCCGCCTGGCGCTGAGCATTGTCCTCACTTTACTTTTCCATACAGCAAATAGATAAAAAAAAAAAGCTAGTTATCGCTGCATTTCCTTCAGCAGGAGCAGAACTCCCAGAATATCCCGGAGAAGACATCTCGGTGCGGAGCGGCCGCGGCTGAGAAGTTTATTGAGGGGAAACACTTATAACCTGCACAAATCCCCCTAATCCCCCATAAATATAAAATGTCTTGTTAAAGAATCTGCTGGACTGCTGCTTAATAGAAACTGCGCTGCATACCAAGCCCAAAACAGGCATCACCAAGACTGTCCTGAAATCACAAAGACTGCCCCGAAATCACCAGAACTGCTTTGAAATCACTGAGACTGTCCCCAAATCACCAAGAGCGTCCTGAAGTCACTAAAACTTCCTCGAAAACACCAAAACTGGTCTGAAATTAGCAAGACTGTCCTGAAATCACCAAGCCTGTCCCAAAATCACCAAGACTGTCCCGAAATCACCAAGACTGTCCCAAAATCACCAAGACTGTCCTGAAATCACAAAGATTGTCCCGAAATCACCAAGACTGTCCCGAAATCACCAAGAGTGTTCCGAAATCATCAAGACTGTCCTGAAATCACAAAGACTGTCCTGAAATCACCAAGACTGTCCTGAAATCACAAAGATTGTCCCAAAATCACCAAGACTGTCCCGAAATCACCAAGAGTGTCCCGAAATCACCAAGACTGGCCTGAAATTACCAAGACTGCCCCAAATCACAAAGACTGTACCAAAATCACTAAGACTGTCCCGAAATCACCAAAACTGACCCAAATCACCAAGACTGTGCCAAAATCATCAAGACTGCCCTGAAATGTCCAGGACTGTCCCAAAATCACCAAGACGATCCAGAAATCATCAAGACTGCCCCAAAATCATCACCAAGACTATCTCAAAATTACTGAGACTGCCTTGAAATAACAAAGACTGTACTAAAATCACCAAGACTGCCCTGAAATCACACAGACTGTCCCGAAATCACCCAGACCTTTCTGAAATCACCAAGACTGTCCTGAAATCACCAAGACTGTCCCAAAATCACCAAGACTGCCCTAAAAAAATGGAAGACTGTACGGAAATCATCAAGACTGCCGTGAAATCTCCCAAACTGTCCTGAAATCAACCAGAATGCCTCAAAATCACCCAGACTGTCTAGAAATTACTAAGACTGGATCAAAATAACCAAGACTGTCCCGAAATCACCAAAAACTGTCCTGAAAACACGAAGACTGCCTCGTAATCACCAAGACAGCCATTAAATCACTAAGACTGCCCTGAAATCACCGACTGCCCTGAAATCACTAAGACTGTCCTGAAATCACCAAGACTGCCCCCAAAACACCAAGACTGTCCCAAATCACCAATACTGTCCCGAAATCACCAAGACTGTCCTAAAATGACCAAAACTGACCTGAAATGTCCAAGACTGCATCAAAATCACCAAGACCATCCCGGAATCATCAAGACTGCCCCAAAATCACCAAAACTATCCCAAAATCACTAAGACTGCCATAAAATAACAAAGACTGTACCAAAATGTCTAAGACTGTACCAAAATCTCAAAGACTGTACCAAAATCTCCAAGACTGCCCTAAAATCACCCAGACTGTCCGGATATTACTAAGACTGCCTCAAAATCACCAGGACCTTCCGGAAATCACCAAAACTGCCTCAAAATCAAGAAGACTGTTCCCAAATCACAAAGACCATCCCCAAATCTCAAAGAATGCTGTAAAATAACAAAGACTGTACCCAAAAACACCAAGACTGTCCCAAATCACCAATACTGTCCCGAAATCACCAAGACTGTCCCAAAATGACCAAAACTGACCTGAAATGTCCAAGACTGCATCAAAATCACAAAGACCATCCCGGAATCATCAAGACTGCCCCAAAATCACCAAAACTATCCCGAAATCACTAAGACTGCCCTAAAATAACAAAGACTGTACCAAAATGTCTAAGACTGTACCAAAATCTCTAAGACTGTACCAAAATCTCCAAGACTGCCCTAAAATCACCCAGACTGTCCGGATATTACTAAGACTGCCTCAAAATCACCAGGACCATCCGGAAATCACCAAAACTGCCTCGAAATCAAGAAGACTGTCCCCAAATCACAAAGACCATCCCCAAATCTCAAAGACTGCTGTAAAATAACAAAGACTGTACCACAATCATCAAGACTGACGAGAAATCACCCAGACTGTCCCGAAATCACTAAGAAAGTCCCGAAATCACCCAGACTGTCCGGAAATAACCAAAACTGTCCTGAGATCACCCAGATCACCCAGACTGTCTAGAAATCACTAAGACTGAATCAAAATAACTAAGACTGTCCCAAAATCAACAAGACTGCCTTAAAAACACCAAGACTGTCCCAAAATAACCAAGACTGCCCCGAAATCACCAAAGACTGTCCCAAATCACCAAGATTGTCCCAAATCACCCAAACTGTCCCAAAATCACTGACTGTCCTGAAATCACCAAAACTGCTTTCAAATTACCAAGACTGTCCCGAAATTGCCAAGACTGTTCCGAAATCACTAAGACTGCTCTGGAATCACCAAGACTGTCCGGAAATCACCAAGACTGTCTGGAAATAAACCAGAATGCCCCAAATCACCCAGACTGTCTAGAAACCACTAAGACTGTATCAAAATAACCAAGACTGTCCCGAAGTCACCAAGACTGCCTTAAAAACACCAAAACTGCCTTAAAAACATCAAGACTGTCCTGAAATCACCAAGACTGCCTAAAAATCACAAAGACAGCCTTCCAATCTCCAAGACTGTCCTCAAATCAACAAGACCTTCCCAAAATCCCCAAGACCATCGCAAAATCATCAAAACTGCTTTAAAATTACCAAGACTGTCCCGAAATCACCAAGATTGCTGTGAAATCACCAAGACTGTCCCGAAATCACTAAGACTGCTCCGAAATCACCAAGACTGTCCCAAAATCACTAAGACTGTCCTAAAATCATTCATACTGTGTAGAAAAATCACTCAGACTCAATCAAAATAACCAAGACTGTCCCAAAATCACCAAGACAGCCTTCAAATCACCAAGACTGCCTCAAAATCAAGAAGACTGTCCCAAAATCACCAAAACTGCCCCAAAATCTTTAAGACTGTCCCCAAATCACTAAGACCATTCCAAAATCACCAAGACTGTCCTGAAATCACAAAGACTGCTGTGAAATCACCAAGACTGTTCCGAAATGCCTAAGCGTGCCCCAAAATTGCCAAGACTGTCCCGAAATCACCAAAAGTGTCCTGAAATCATCCAGAATGCCCCAAAATCACTAAGACTGTCTAGAAATCACTAAGATTGGATCAAAATAACCAAGACTGTTGTGAAACCACCAAGACTGACATCAAATCACCAAGACTGTCCCGAAATCACCAAAACTGCTTTAATATTACCAAGACTGTCCTTAAATCACCAAGACTGTTCTGAAATCACCAAGACTGCCCTGGAATCACCAGGAATGTCCAAAAATCACCCAGACTGTCTCAAAATCCCCAAGACTGCCTTAAAATACCAAGACTGTCTTAAAACATCAAGAAATCACCAAGACAACCTTGAAATCACCCAGACAGCCTTCAGATCACCAAGACTGCCCTGAAATCACCAAGACTGCCCTGAAATCACCAAGACTGTCCCGAAATAACCAAGACTGTACCGAAATAACCAAGACTGTCCTAAAATCACCAAAACTGCCCCAAAATCACCAAGACTGCCCTGAAATGTCCAAGACCATCCCAAAATCTCCAAAACCGTCACAAAATTATCAAGACTGCCTCAAAATCACCATGACTGTCCTGAAATAGCCAAGACTGCCCTAAAATAACAAAGACTGTACCAAAATATCTAAGACTGTACCAAAATCACCAAGGCTGCCCTGAAATCACCCATTCTGTCCTGGTATCACTTAGACTGCCTCAAAATTACCAAAACTGGCCCCCAAGTCAACAAAACTGTGCCAAAATCACCCAGCATGCCCTAAAATCACCAAGACTGTCTCGAAATCACTAAGACTGTCCCAAAATCACCAAAAATGTCCTGAAATCACCCGGAATGCCCCCAAAATCGTTCAGTCTGTCTAGAAATCACTAAGACTGAATCAAAATAACCAAGACTGTCCTGAAATCACCAAGACTGCCTTAAAATACCAAGACTGCCTTAAAAACATCAAGAAATCACCAAGACAGCCTTCAAATCACCAAGACTGCCTCAAAATCAAGAAGACTGTCCTAAAATCACCAAAATTGCCCCAAAATATTTAAGACTGTCCCCAAATCACTAAGACCATCCCAAAATCACCAAGACTGTCCCGAAATCACCAAGACTGCTGTGAAATCACCAAGACTGTCCCCAAAATCACTAAGACTGCCCCGAAATTGCCAAGACTGTCCCAAAATCACCAAATCTGTCCTGAAATCACCAAGAATGCCCTAAAATCACTAAGACTGTCTAGAAATCACTAAGACTGGATTAAAATAACCAAGACTGTCCCAAAATCACCAAGACTGTTGTGAAATCACCAAGACTGTCCCAAAATCACCAAGACTGACATCAAATCACCAAGACTGCTTTAATATTACCAAGACTGTCCTGAAATCACCAAGACTGTTCTGAAATCACAAAGACTGCCCTGGAATCACCAGGAATGTCCAAAAATCACCCACACTGTCTCAAAATCCCCAAGACTGCCTTAAAATACCAAGAAATCACTAAGACAGCCTTCAGATCACCAAGACTGCCCTGAAATAACCAAGAATGTCCAGAAATCACCAAAACTGCCCCAAAATCACCAAGACTGCCCTGAAATGTCCAAGACCATCCCCAAATCACCAAAACCGTCACAAAATCATCAAGACTGCCTCAAAATCACCATGACTGTCCTGAAATAGCCAAGACTGCCCTAAAATAACAAAGACTGTTCCAAAATGTGATACACCACTCCAGTCATGTGATACACCACTCCAGTCATGTGATACACCACTCCAGTCATGTGATACACCACTCCAGTCATGTGATACACCACTCCAGTCATGTGATACACTGCTCCAGTCATGTGATACACCACTCCAGTCATGTGATACACCACTCCAGTCATGTGATACACCGCTCTAATCATGTCATACACCACTCCAGTCATGTGATACACCGCTCTAATCATGTGATACACCACTCCAGTCATGTGATACACCGCTCTAATCATGTCATACACCACTCCAGTCATGTGATACACCGCTCTAATCATGTGATACACCACTCCAGTCATGAGATACACCGCTCTAATCATGTCATACACCACTCCAGTCATGTGATACACCGCTCTAATCATGTCATACACCACTCCAGTCATGTGATACACCGCTCTAATCATGTGATACACCACTCCAGTCATGTGATACACCGCTCTAATCATGTGATACACCACTCCAGTCATGTGATACACCGCTCTAATCATGTGATACACCACTCCAGTCATGTGATACACCGCTCTAATCATGTGATACACCACTCCAGTCATGTGATACACCGCTCTAATCATGTGATACACCACTCCAGTCATGTGATACACCGCTCTAATCATGTGATACACCACTCCAGTCATGTGATACACCGCTCTAATCATGTGATACACCACTCCAGTCATGTGATACACCGCTCTAATCATGTCATACACCACTCCAGTCATGTGATACACCGCTCTAATCATGTGATACACCACTCCAGTCATGTGATACACCACTCCAGTCATGTGATACACCGCTCTAATCATATGATACACCACTCCAGTCATGTGATACACCGCTCTAATCATGTGATACACCACTCCAGTCATGTGATACACCACTCCAGTCATGTGATACACCGCTCTAATCATGTGATACACCACTCCAGTCATGTGATACACCGCTCTAATCATGTGATACACCACTCCAGTCATGTGATACACTGCTCCAGTCATGTGATACACTGCTCCAGTCATGTGATACACCACTCCAGTCATGTGATACACTGCTCCAGTCATGTGATACACCGCTCTAATCATGTGATACACCACTCCAGTCATGTGATACACTGCTCCAGTCATGTGATACACTGCTCCAGTCATGTGATACACCACTCCAGTCATGTGATACACCACTCCAGTCATGTGATACACTGCTCCAGTCATGTGATACACCACTCCAGTCATGTGATACACCACTCCAGTCATGTGATACACCGTCCCAGTCATGTGATACACCGCTCTAATCATGTGATACACTGCTCCAGTCATGTGATACACCGCTCTAATCATGTGATACACCACTCCAGTCATGTGATACACCACTCCAGTCATGTGATACACCACTCCAGTCATGTGATACACCGCTCCAGTCATGTGATACACTGCTCCAGTCATGTGAACACTGCTCCAGTCATGTGATACACCACTCCAGTCATGTGATACACTGCTCCAGTCATGTGATACACTGCTCCAGTCATGTGATACACCGCTCTAATCATGTGATACACCACTCCAGTCATGTGATACACTGCTCCAGTCATGTGATACACTGCTCCAGTCATGTGATACACCACTCCAGTCATGTGATACACCACTCCAGTCATGTGATACACTGCTCCAGTCATGTGATACACCACTCCAGTCATGTGATACACCGTCCCAGTCATGTGATACACCGCTCTAATCATGTGATACACTGCTCCAGTCATGTGATACACTGCTCCAGTCATGTGAACACTGCTCCAGTCATGTGATACACTGCTCCAGTCATGTGATACACTGCTCCAGTCATGTGATACACCGCGCCAGTCATGTGATACACTGCTCCAGTCATGTGATACACTGCTCCAGTCATGTGATACACTGCTCCAGTCATGTGATACACTGCTCCAGTCATGTCATACACCACTCCTGTCATGTGATACACCGTCCCAGTCACGTGATACACCACTCCAGTCATGTGATACACTGCTCCAGTCATGTGATACACCGCTCCAGTCATGTGATACCCCGTCCCAGTCATGTGATACACCACTCCAGTCATGTGATACACCGCTCCAGTCATGTGATACACTGCTCCAGTCATGTGATACACCGTCCCAGTCATGTGATACACCACTCCAGTCATGTGATACACTGCTCCAGTCATGTGATACACTGCTCCAGTCATGTGATACACTGCTCCAATCATGTGATACACTGCTCCAGTCATGTGATACACTGCTCCAGTCATGTGATACACCACTCCAGTCATGTGATACACTGCTCCAGTCATGTGATACACTGCTCCAGTCATGTGATACACTGCTCCAATCATGTGATACACCACTCCAGTCATGTGATACACCATCCCAGTCATGTGATACACTGCTCCAGTCATGTGATACACCACTCCAGTCATGTGATACACTGCTCCAGTCATGTGATACACTGCTCCAGTCATGTGATACACTGCTCCAGTCATGTGATACACTGCTCCAGTCATGTGATACACCACTCCAGTCATGTGATACACCATCCCAGTCATGTGATACACCACTTCTGTCATGTGATACACTGCTCCAGTCATGTGATACACCACTCCAGTCATGTGATACACTGCTCCAGTCATGTGATACACCACTCCAGTCATGTGATACACTGCTCCAGTCATGTGATACACTGCGCCAGTCATGTGATACACCATTCCAGTCATGTGATACACTGCTCCAGTCATGTGATACACCACTCCAGTCATGTGATACACCATCCCAGTCATGTGATACACCACTACACTCATGTGATACACTGCTCCAGTCATGTGATGCACCGTCCCAGTCATGTGATACACCGCTCCAGTCATGTGATACACCACTCCAGTCATGTGATACCCCGTCCCAGTCATGTGATACACCACTCCAGTCATGTGATACACCGCTCCAGTCATGTGATACACTGCTCCAGTCATGTGATACACTGCTCCAGTCATGTGATACACTGCTCCAGTCATGTGATACACTGCTCCAGTCATGTGATACACCGCTCCAGTCATGTGATACACCGTCCCAGTCAGGTGATACACTGCTCCAGTCATGTGATACACCACTCCAGTCATGTGATACACCACTCCAGTCATGTGATACACAGCTCCAGTCATGTGATACACCATTCCAGTCATGTGATACACTGCTCCAGTCATGTGATACACCACTCCTGTCATGTGATACACCACTCCAGTCATGTGATACACCGCCCCAGTCATGTGATACACCACTCCAGTCATGTTATACACCGTTCCAGTCATGTGATACACTGCTCCAGTCAGCTGATACACCATCCCAGTCATGTGATACACCATCCCAGTCATGTGATACACTGCTCCAGTCATGTGATACACTGCTCCAGTCATGTGATACACCGCTCCAGTCATGTGATACACCACTCCAGTCATGTGATACACCACCCCAGTCATGTGATACACTGCTCCAGTCATGTGATACACAGCTCCAGTCATGTGATACACCACCCCAGTCATGTGATACCCCGTCCCAGTCATGTGATACACCGTCCCAGTCATGTGATACACTGCTCCAGTCATGTGATACACTGCTCCAGTGATGTGATACACTGCTCCAGTCATGTGATACACCACTCCAGTCATGTGATACACCACTCCAGTCATGTGATACACCGTCCCAGTCATGTGATACCCCGTCCCAGTCATGTGATACACCACTCCAGTCATGTGATACACCACTCCAGTCATGTGATACACCGTTCCAGTCATGTGATACACTGCTCCAGTCATGTGATACACTGCTCCAGTCAGCTGATACACCATCCCAGTCATGTGATACACCATCCCAGTCATGTGATACACCGTCCCAGTCATGTGATACACTGCTCCAGTCATGTGATACACTGCTCCAGTCATGTGATACACCGCTCCAGTCATGTGATACACTGCTCCAGTCATGTGATACACCACTCCAGTCATGTGATACACTGCTCCAGTCATGTGATACACCACCCCAGTCATGTGATACCCCGTCCCAGTCATGTGATACCCCGTCCCAGTCATGTGATACACTGCTCCAGTCATGTGATACACTGCTCCAGTGATGTGATACACTGCTCCAGTCATGTGATACACCACTCCAGTCATGTGATACACCGTCCCAGTCATGTGATACCCCGTCCCAGTCATGTGATACACCACTCCAGTCATGTGATACACCGCTCTAATCATGTGATACACCACTCCAGTCATGTGATACACCATCCCAGTCATGTGATACACCACTCCAGTCATGTGATACACCACTCCAGTCATGTGATACACTGCTCCAGTCATGTGATACACTGCTCCAGTCATGTGATACACCGCTCCTGTCATGTGATACACCGCTCCAGTCATGTGATACACCACTCCTGTCATGTGATACACTGCTCCAGTCATGTGATACACCACTCCTGTCATGTGATACACCGCTCCAGTCATGTGATACACCACTCCTGTCATGAGATACACTGCTCCAGTCATGTGATACACCGCTCCAGTCATGTGATACACTGCTCCAGTCATGTGATACACCACTCCAGTCATGTGATACACCACCCCAGTCATGTGATACACCACCCCAGTCATGTGATACCCCGTCCCAGTCATGTGATACACCGTCCCAGTCATGTGATACACTGCTCCAGTCATGTGATACACTGCTCCAGTCATGTGATACACCACTCCAGTCATGTGATACACCACTCCAGTCATGTGATACACCGTCCCAGTCATGTGATACCCCGTCCCAGTCATGTGATACACCACTCCAGTCATGTGATACACCGCTCTAATCATGTGATACACCACTCCAGTCATGTGATACACCGCTCTAATCATGTGATACACCACTCCTGTCATATGATACACCACTCCAGTCATGTCATACACTGCTCCTGTCATGTGATACACTGCTCCAGTCATGCGATACACTGCTCCAGTCATGTGATACACTGCTCCAGTCATGTGATACACTGCTCCAGTCATGTGATACACCACTCCAGTCATGTGATACACCGTCCCAGTCAGGTGATACACTGCTCCAGTCATGTGATACACCACTCCAGTCATGTGATACACCACTCCAGTCATGTGATACACAGCTCCAGTCATGTGATACACCATTCCAGTCATGTGATACACTGCTCCAGTCATGTGATACACCACTCCTGTCATGTGATACACCACTCCAGTCATGTGATACACCGCCCCAGTCATGTGATACACCACTCCAGTCATGTTATACACCGTTCCAGTCATGTGATACACTGCTCCAGTCAGCTGATACACCATCCCAGTCATGTGATACACCATCCCAGTCATGTGATACACTGCTCCAGTCATGTGATACACTGCTCCAGTCATGTGATACACCGCTCCAGTCATGTGATACACCACTCCAGTCATGTGATACACCACCCCAGTCATGTGATACACTGCTCCAGTCATGTGATACACAGCTCCAGTCATGTGATACACCACCCCAGTCATGTGATACCCCGTCCCAGTCATGTGATACACCGTCCCAGTCATGTGATACACTGCTCCAGTCATGTGATACACTGCTCCAGTGATGTGATACACTGCTCCAGTCATGTGATACACCACTCCAGTCATGTGATACACCACTCCAGTCATGTGATACACCGTCCCAGTCATGTGATACCCCGTCCCAGTCATGTGATACACCACTCCAGTCATGTGATACACCACTCCAGTCATGTGATACACCGTTCCAGTCATGTGATACACTGCTCCAGTCATGTGATACACTGCTCCAGTCAGCTGATACACCATCCCAGTCATGTGATACACCGTCCCAGTCATGTGATACACTGCTCCAGTGTTGTGATACACTGCTCCAGTCATGTGATACACCGCTCCAGTCATGTGATACACTGCTCCAGTCATGTGATACACCACTCCAGTCATGTGATACACTGCTCCAGTCATGTGATACACCACCCCAGTCATGTGATACCCCGTCCCAGTCATGTGATACCCCGTCCCAGTCATGTGATACACTGCTCCAGTCATGTGATACACTGCTCCAGTGATGTGATACACTGCTCCAGTCATGTGATACACCACTCCAGTCATGTGATACACCGTCCCAGTCATGTGATACCCCGTCCCAGTCATGTGATACACCACTCCAGTCATGTGATACACCGCTCTAATCATGTGATACACCACTCCAGTCATGTGATACACCATCCCAGTCATGTGATACACCACTCCAGTCATGTGATACACCACTCCAGTCATGTGATACACTGCTCCAGTCATGTGATACACTGCTCCAGTCATGTGATACACCGCTCCTGTCATGTGATACACCGCTCCAGTCATGTGATACACCACTCCTGTCATGTGATACACTGCTCCAGTCATGTGATACACCACTCCTGTCATGTGATACACCGCTCCAGTCATGTGATACACTGCTCCAGTCATGTGATACACCACTCCTGTCATGAGATACACTGCTCCAGTCATGTGATACACCGCTCCAGTCATGTGATACACTGCTCCAGTCATGTGATACACCACTCCAGTCATGTGATACACCACCCCAGTCATGTGATACACCACCCCAGTCATGTGATACCCCGTCCCAGTCATGTGATACACCGTCCCAGTCATGTGATACACTGCTCCAGTCATGTGATACACTGCTCCAGTCATGTGATACACCACTCCAGTCATGTGATACACCACTCCAGTCATGTGATACACCGTCCCAGTCATGTGATACCCCGTCCCAGTCATGTGATACACCACTCCAGTCATGTGATACACCGCTCTAATCATGTGATACACCACTCCAGTCATGTGATACACCGCTCTAATCATGTGATACACCACTCCTGTCATATGATACACCACTCCAGTCATGTCATACACTGCTCCTGTCATGTGATACACTGCTCCAGTCATGCGATACACTGCTCCAGTCATGTGATACACTGCTCCAGTCATGTGATACACTGCTCCAGTCATGTGATACACCACTCCAGTCATGTGATACACCGCTCTAATCATATGATACACCACTCCAGTCATGTGATACACCATCCCAGTCATGTGATACACCACTCCAGTCATGTGATACACTGCTCCAGTCATGTGATACACTGCTCCTGTCATGTGATACACCACTCTAATCATGTGATACACCACTCCAGTCATGTGATACACTGCTCCTGTCATGTGATACACTGCTCCAGTCATGTGATACACTGTTCCAGTCATGTGACACACAGCTCCAGTCATGTGATACACCACTCCAGTCATGTGATACACCACTCCAGTCATATGATACACCATCCCAGTCATGTCATACACTGCTCCTGTCATGTGATACACTGCTCCAGTCATGTGATACACCGCTCTAATCATATGATACACCACTCCAGTCATGTGATACACTGCTCCAGTCATGTGATACACCGCTCCTGTCATGTGATACACCGCTCCAGTCATGTGATACACCACTCCAGTCATGTGATACACCGCTCCAGTCATGTGATACACTGCTCCAGTCATGTGATACACCACTCCAGTCATGTGATGCACTGTTCCAGTCATGTGACACACAGCTCCAGTCATGTGATACACTGCTCCAGTCATGTGATACACCACTCCAGTCATGTGATACACTGTCCCAGTCATGTGATACACTGCTCCAGTCATGTGATACACCACTCCTGTCATGTGATACACTGCTACAGTCATGTGATACACTGCTCCAGTCATGTGATACACCACTCCTGTCATGTGATATACTGCTCCAGTCATGTGACACACTGCTCCAGTCATGTGATACACCATTCCAGTCATGTGATACACTGTCCCAGTCATGTGATACACTGCTCCAGTCATGTGATACACCGCTCCAGTCATGTGATACACTGCTCCAGCCATGTGATACACCACTCCTGTCATGTGATACACCGCTCCAGTCATGTGATACACTGCTCCAGTCATGTGATACACCACTCCAGTCATGTGATACACCACTCCAGTCATGTGATACACCATCCCAGTCATGTGATACACTGCTCCAGTCATGTGATACACAGCTCCAGTCATGTGATACACAGCTCCAGTCATGTGATACACCACTCCAGTCATGTGATACACCGCTCCAGTCATGTGATACACCACTCCTGTCATGTGATACACAGCTCCAGTCATGTGATACACCACTCCAGTCATGTGATACACCACTCCAGTCATGTGATACACCGCTCCAGTCATGTGATACACTGCTCCAGTCATGTGATACACCACTCCAGTCATGTGATACACTGCTCCTGTCATGTGATACACAGCTCCAGTCATGTGATACACCACTCCAGTCATATGATACACCATCCCAGTCATGTCATACACTGCTCCTGTCATGTGATACACCACTCCAGTCATGTGATACACTGCTCCAGTCATGTGATACACTGCTCCAGTCATGTGATACACCACTCCAGTCATATGATACACCATCCCAGTCATGTGATACACTGCTCCTGTCATGTCATACACTGCTCCTGTCATGTGATACACTGCTCCAGTCATGTGATACACCACTCCAGTCATGTGATACACCGCTCCAGTCATGTGATACACCACTCCAGTCATGTGATACACCACCCCAGTCATGTGATACACCACCCCAGTCATGTGATACACCGTCCCAGTCATGTGATACACCGTCCCAGTCATGTGATACACTGCTCCAGTCATGTGATACACTGCTCCAGTCATGTGATACACCACTCCAGTCATGTGATACACCACTCCAGTCATGTGATACACCGTCCCAGTCATGTGATACCCCGTCCCAGTCATGTGATACACCACTCCAGTCATGTGATACACCGCTCTAATCATGTGATACACCACTCCAGTCATGTGATACACCGCTCTAATCATGTGATACACCACTCCTGTCATATGATACACCACTCCAGTCATGTCATACACTGCTCCTGTCATGTGATACACTGCTCCAGTCATGCGATACACTGCTCCAGTCATGTGATACACTGATCCAGTCATGTGATACACTGCTCCAGTCATGTGATACACCACTCCAGTCATGTGATACACCGCTCTAATCATATGATACACCACTCCAGTCATGTGATACACCATCCCAGTCATGTGATACACCACTCCAGTCATGTGATATACTGTCCCAGTCATGTGATACACCGCTCTAATCATATGATACACCACTCCAGTCATGTGATACACCATCCCAGTCATGTGATACACCACTCCAGTCATGTGATACACTGCTCCAGTCATGTGATACACTGCTCCTGTCATGTGATACACCACTCTAATCATGTGATACACCACTCCAGTCATGTGATACACTGCTCCTGTCATGTGATACACTGCTCCAGTCATGTGATACACTGTTCCAGTCATGTGACACACAGCTCCAGTCATGTGATACACCACTCCAGTCATGTGATACACCACTCCAGTCATATGATACACCATCCCAGTCATGTCATACACTGCTCCTGTCATGTGATACACTGCTCCAGTCATGTGATACACCGCTCTAATCATATGATACACCACTCCAGTCATGTGATACACTGCTCCAGTCATGTGATACACCGCTCCTGTCATGTGATACACCGCTCCAGTCATGTGATACACTGCTCCTGTCATGTGATACACCACTCCAGTCATGTGATACACCGCTCCAGTCATGTGATACACTGCTCCAGTCATGTGATACACCACTCCAGTCATGTGATGCACTGTTCCAGTCATGTGACACACAGCTCCAGTCATGTGATACACTGCTCCAGTCATGTGATACACCACTCCAGTCATGTGATACACTGTCCCAGTCATGTGATACACTGCTCCAGTCATGTGATACACCACTCCTGTCATGTGATACACTGCTACAGTCATGTGATACACTGCTCCAGTCATGTGATACACCACTCCTGTCATGTGATATACTGCTCCAGTCATGTGACACACTGCTCCAGTCATGTGATACACTGTCCCAGTCATGTGATACACTGCTCCAGTCATGTGATACACCGCTCCAGTCATGTGATACACTGCTCCAGCCATGTGATACACCACTCCTGTCATGTGATACACCGCTCCAGTCATGTGATACACTGCTCCAGTCATGTGATACACCACTCCAGTCATGTGATACACCACTCCAGTCATGTGATACACCATCCCAGTCATGTGATACACTGCTCCAGTCATGTGATACACCACTCCAGTCATGTGATACACCACTCCAGTCATGTGATACACCGCTCCAGTCATGTGATACACTGCTCCAGTCATGTGATACACCACTCCAGTCATGTGATACACTGCTCCTGTCATGTGATACACAGCTCCAGTCATGTGATACACCACTCCAGTCATATGATACACCATCCCAGTCATGTCATACACTGCTCCTGTCATGTGATACACCACTCCAGTCATGTGATACACTGCTCCAGTCATGTGATACACTGCTCCAGTCATGTGATACACCACTCCAGTCATATGATACACCATCCCAGTCATGTGATACACTGCTCCTGTCATGTCATACACTGCTCCTGTCATGTGATACACTGCTCCAGTCATGCGATACACTGCTCCAGTCATGTGATACACTGCTCCAGTCATGTGATACACCACTACAGTCATGTGATACACCGCTCTAATCATATGATACACCACTCCAGTCATGTGATACACCATCCCAGTCATGTGATACACCACTCCAGTCATGTGATACACAGCTCCAGTCATGTGATACACAGCTCCAGTCATGTGATATGCCGCCCCTGTCCTGGTTCCCCTTGACCCTTCCCATCCGGTGGCTCCTCCATTGTCTTCTCCTTCTGGAGGTGATGACATGAAGACATTTTCAGGTACTTCCATCTGCTCGCACTGAATTCTTAATAAGAAGACTGGAAGCTCCAGAATGTCCATGAATATTTTATCTTCTAAACCTCTGACTAAACTCATTTGTATAGAAATGTATCCAAAACCTGGCAGAGCTCCTGAGGAGAAGAAGGTAGAGAACCGACCACGTGATTCGGACCGCGCCGAGAGCAAGGAACGGGAAATTCTACCACAATATTTCTACGCCATCACTCCGGACACTTACTACAAGACTAAACTCTGACAACGCTACAACTACTGCGGCATCAATTCTCATCACTGGATATTATGTAACAATGACTGTAACCATAGCAACAACCCCAATCACTACAGTACATGATTTCAGATAATGCAAGTCTATGCAGCATAAGGAGACAGTCTACTGTACAGCATGGAGAGACAGTCTACTGTACAGCATGGAGAGACAGTCTACTGTACAGCATGGAGAGACAGTCTACTGTACAGCATGGAGAGACAGTCTACTGTACAGCATGGAGAGACAGTCTACTGTACAGCAGATAATACAGGAATGTACAGCATGGAGAGACAGTCTACTGTACAGCATGGAGAGACAGTCTACTGTACAGCATGGAGAGACAGTCTACTGTACAGCATGGAGAGACAGTCTACTGTACAGCAGATAATACAGGAATGTACAGCATGGAGAGACAGTCTACTGTACAGCATGGAGAGACAGTCTGGAAAGACAGTCTACTGTACAGCAGATAATACAGGAATGTACAGCATGGAGAGACAGTCTACTGTACAGCATGGAGAGACAGTCTGGAAAGACAGTCTACTGTACAGCAGATAATACAGGAATGTACAGCATGGAGAGACAGTCTACTGTACAGCAGATAATAAATGTACAGCATGGAGAGACAGTCTACTGTACAGAAGATAATACAGGAATGTACAGCATGGAGAGACAGTCTACTGTACAGCAGATAATACAGGAATGTACAGCATGGAGAGACAGTCTACTGTACAGCAGATAATACAGGAATGTACAGCATGGAGAGACAGTCTACTGTACAGGAGATAATACAGGAATGTACAGCATGAAGAGACAGTCTACTGTACAGCAGATAATACAGGAATGTACAGCATGGAGAGACAGTCCACTGTACAGCATGGAGAGACAGTCTACTGTACAGCAGATAATACAGGAATGTACAGCACGGAGAGACAGTCTACTGTACAGCATGGAAAGACAGTCTACTGTACAGCAGATAATACAGGAATGTACAGCATGGAGAAACAGTCTACTGTACAGCAGGTAATACAGGAATGTACAGCATGGAGAGACAGTCTACTGTACAGCAGATAATACAGGAATGTACAGCATGGAGAGACAGTCTACTGTACAGCAGGTAATACAGGAATGTACAGCATGGAGAGACAGTCTACTGTACAGCAGATAATACAGGAATGTACAGCATGGATAGACAGTCTACTGTACAGCATGGAGAGACAGTCTACTGTAGAGGAGATAATACAGGAATGTACAGCATGGAGAGACAGTCTACTGTACAGCAGAAAATACAGGAATATACAGCATGGAGAGGCAGTCTACTGTACAGCATGGCGAGAAAGTCTACTGTACAGGCGATAATACAGGAATGTACAGCACGGAGAGACGGTCTACTGTACATTATGGAGAGACAGTCTACTGTACAGGAGATAATACAGGAATGTACAGCATGGAGAGACAGTCTATTGTTCAGCAGATAATACAGGAATGTACAGCATGGAGAGACAGTCTACTGTACAGCAGATAATACAGGAATGTACAGCATGGAGAGACAGTCTACTGTACAGGAGATAATACAGGAATGTACAGCATGGAGAGACAGTCTACTGTACAGCAGATAATACAGGAATGTACAGCATGGAGAGACAGTCTACTGTACAGCAGATAATACAGGAATGTACAGCATGGAGAGACAGTCTACTGTACAGGATATAATACAAGAATGTACAGCATGGAGAGACAGTCTACTGTACAGCATATAGAATGTACAGCATGGAGAGACAGTCTACTGTTCAGCAGATAATACAGGAATGTACTGCATGGAGAGACAGTCTACTGTTCAGCAGATAATACAGGAATATACAGCACGGAGAGACAGTCTACTGTACAGCAGATAATACAGGAATGTACAGCATGGAGAGACAGTCTACTGTACAGCAGATAATACAGGAATGTACAGCATGGAGAGACAGTCTACTGTACAGCAGATAATACAGGAATGTACTGCATGGAGAGACAGTCTACTGTACAGCAGATAATACAGGAATGTACAGCATGGAAAGACAGTCTACTATACAGCAGATAATACAGGAATGTACAGCATGGAGAGAGAGTCTACTATACAGCAGGAGAGACAGTCTACTGTACAGCAGATAATACAGGAATGTACTGCATGGAGAGACAGTCTACTGTACAGCAGATAATACAGGAATGTACAGCATGGAGAGACAGTCTACTGTACAGCAGATAATACAGGAATGTACAGCATGGAGAGACAGTCCACTGTACAGCATGGAGAGACAATCTACTGTACAGCAGATAATACAGGAATGTACAGCAAGGAGAGACAGTCTACTGTACAGCAGATAATACAGGAATGTACAGCATGGAGAGAGAGTCTACTATACAGCATGGAGAGACAGTCTACTGTACAGCAGATAATACAGGAATGTACTGCATGGAGAGACAGTCTACTGTACAGCAGATAATACAGGAATGTACAGCATGGAGAGACAGTCTACTATACAGCATGGAGAGACAGTCTACTGTACAGCAGATAATACAGGAATGTACAGCATGGAGAGACAGTCTACTGTACAGCAGATAATACAGGAATGTACAGCATGGAGAGAGAGTCTACTATACAGCATGGAGAGACAGTCTACTGTACAGCAGATAATACAGGAATGTACAGCACGGAGTTGCAGGCTGCTCTTTGTCCTCATGTTCTGTATGATCTGTCACACTGAGTGTACACGGGGCCTGGGAAGAATCCCCCCTCTCCCCCTTGTTCGTAGTGTCCAGACCGGGTTATTACGGTTTCGGCCTCTGTTCTGTCTGGAGATCACTTGTCCTGCAGCCAGAGAATGTTGTCACCGCGCCAAAGTCCCTGATCTCCTGTAGTCATAGAACATACGGGGACTCTCCCAATAATTCATATTCACAGATGTGCAGAGAGTGAGGCTGACAATTTACTGCTGGGGGGGGGGGGGGGTTACTGCTGGGGGAATGATTTACTGCTGGGGGGGGGGGGGACGGTAAGATTTACTGCCGGTAGGGGGTGGGGGTTACTACTGGTGAGGATATATACTGCTGGGGTGGGGGGACGATCTACTGCTGGAGGGGGCTTGCTACTGGTGGGGATATATACTGCTGGGGGGGGGACGATCTACTGCTGGTTGGGGCTTACTGCTAGTGGGGATATATACTGCTGGGGGGACGATTTACTGCTGGAGGGGGCTTACTACTGGTGGGGATATATACTGCTGGGGGGCTTACTACTGGTGGGGATATATACTGCTGGGGGCTTACTACTGGTGGGGATATATACTGCTGGGGGGCTTACTACTGGTGGGGATATATACTGCTGGGGGGTTACTACTGGTGGGGATATATACTGCTGGGGGGCTTACTACTGGTGGGGATATATACTGCTGGGGGGCTTACTACTGGTGGGGATATATACTGCTGGGGGGCTTACTACTGGTGGGGATATATACTGCTGGGGGGTTACTACTGGTGGGGATATATACTGCTGGGGGGCTTACTACTGGTGGGGATATATACTGCTGGGGGGGACGATTTACTGCTGGAGGGGGCTTACTACTGGTGGGGATATATACTGCTGGGGGGCTTACTACTGGTGGGGATATATACTGCTGGGGGGCTTACTACTGGTGGGGATATATACTGCTGGGGGGCTTTCTACTGGTGGGGATATATACTGCTGGGGGGTTACTACTGGTGGGGATATATACTGCTGGGGGGCTTACTACTGGTGGGGATATATACTGCTGGGGGGCTTACTACTGGTGGGGATATATACTGCTGGGGGGCTTACTACTGGTGGGGATATATACTGCTGGGGGGTTACTACTGGTGGGGATATATACTGCTGGGGGGCTTACTACTGGTGGGGATATATACTGCTGGGGGGGACAATTTACTGCTGGAGGGGTTTACTACTGGTGGGGATATACTGCTGGGGGGGACAATTTACTGCTGGAGGGGTTTACTACTGGTGGGGATATATACTGCTGGGGGGGATGATTTTCTGCTGTGGGGGTTAGTACTGGTGGGGATATATACTGCTGGGGGGCTTACTACTGGTGGGGATATATACTGCTGGGGGGAACGATTTACTGCTGGAGGGGTTTACTACTGGTGGGGATATATACTGCTTGGGGAACAATCTACTGCTGGAGGGGTTTACTACTGGTGGGGATATATACTGCTGGGGGGACAATTTACTGCAGGGGGGGTTACTACTTGTGGGGATATATACTGCTGGGGGGACAATTTACTGCAGGGGGGGTTACTACTGGTGGGGATATATACTGCTGGGGGGGACAATTTACTTCAGGGGGGGTTACTAATGTTGGGGATATATACTGCTGGGGGGGATAATTTACTGCTGTAGGGGTTTACTACTGGTGGGGATATATACTGCTGGGGGGACAATTAACTGCAGGGGGGTTACTACTGGTGGGGATATATACTGCTGGGGGGGACAATTTACTACAGGGGGGTTACTACTGGTGGGGATATATACTGATGGGGGGACAATTTACTGCTGTAGGGGTTTACTACTGGTGGGGATATATACTGCTGGGGGGACGATTTACTGCAGGGGGGGTTACTACTGGTGGGGATATATACTGCTGGGGGGACAATTTACTACAGGGGGGTTACTACTGGTGGGGCTATATACTGCTGGGGGGACAATTTACTGCTGTAGGGGTTTACTACTGGTGGGGATATATACTGCTGGGGGGACAATTTACTGCTGTAGGGGTTTACTACTGGTGGGGATATATACTGCTGGGGGGACAATTTACTGCTGTAGGGGTTTACTACTGGTGGCGATATATACTGCTGGGGGGGACGATTTACTGCTGGGGGTTTCTACTGGTGGGGATATATACTGCTGGGGGGGGGGACGATTTACTGCTGGGGGAGATGATTTCTTGCTGAGGGGAGAGGGGGGGGGGGGGGGGTTATTGCTGGGGAGAGGATTTACTCCTGGATAGGACTCCGAGCTTGTTTGGACAGTCAAAAGACATGCTGGGAGTTGTAGTTCAACAGCTGGAGACACCTTCATTGGGGAAATACTGGACTACAGAGTCAAACCAGACTCAGAATAAACTGCAACATTGTAACAATTTGTATTTATTATGATTATTATTATTACTAAATTGTTACAATGTGGCAGTTTATTCTGAGCTGTTGAGTCCCTCTTGTACAGTGTTTCCCATGCTATTGGAAAACTACAACTCCCAGCATGCCCAGACAGCCAACGGCTGTCTGGGCATTATGGGAGTTGTAGTTTTGCAACAGCTGGAAGCACCCTGGCTGGGACACACTAGACTACAGAATTATAGCGGACTGTACAGCTCAGAATAAACTGCAACACTGTAACAATGTAGTAATAATATCAATAACAATATAAACACAAATGGTTACAATGTTGCGGTTTATTCTGAGCTGTAGAATCTGCTATTACTCTGTAGTCCTGGTTATACTGTGTTGTTGCAAAACTACAACTCCCAGCATGCCCGGACAGCCGTTGGCTGTCCATGCATGTTGGGAGTTGTAGTTTTGCAACAGCTGGAGGCCCCCTGGTTGGGAACCACTGGACTACAGAGTTATAACAGACTCCACAGCTCAGAATAAACTGCAACATTGTAACCATAAATAAATAATAAACACAATGGGGGAGATTTATCGAAAACCCGTGTAGGGGAACAGTGGTGCAGTTGCCCATGGCAACCAGATTGTTTCATTCATATTTCACAGGTCTCTTTAAAAAGGGAAGAAGCGATCTGATTGGTTGCCATGGGCAACTGCACCACTCTTCCCCTACACAGGTTTCGATAAATCTCCCCCAAATTGTTGCAATGTTGCATTTTATTCAGTTAGTCCAGTGTGTCCCAACTAGTGTGTCTCCCGGGCATGCTGGGAGTTGTAGTTTTGGCTGGAGGCACGTCAGTTGGGAAGCATTAGTCTACGCTGATACACTGTAACAGCCCATGAGCTCTGTGTGAGCAGGACCAGGGTTGCCTTCCGTCATCAGTGATTAACTCTTAGTTGTAAAAGACCACACTGGCCCTTTAAGAACGTACAGGTTGTGATGTTGCCGCCAAAAATAAAAAAAATAATAATAAGGAAACCCCATAACAAAACCGAAAACTAAATGTCCCTGTCGGGGGAGTTTTGTGATGAATCATAGAATTTTCCTTGGTTATAGCTCACACCCGAGCCGCGGCGCAGTGACGTAATGCCAGTGCCATCCTGCCAGGGAACCGGCTCCACGCACGTCCCGCGCCCCCGATGGCTGAAAATATGACAATGTAAACACACAAGTCATTAATCCCAGTCCGCGCTGTTGTTCCCACTGTCCGCGGGGAGATTTCCCTGGGAGTCGCTGGTTTTTCAGGATTTTTTCTTTTTTTTTGCAGTTTGTATTATTTTGCGAGGCAGCGGTCCAAGCGAATTCCACCATTGCCATTTTTAAAGCAGATTGTACGGGCTGCGCGGAGATATCTTACCGTATATGGCTGTGCCGCTCCGCATCCCCTGGGGGCCTCGTCCGGAGATACAAGTGCCCCCGTGTCCTGCCAACATAAACATCACAGTGGTCACCCCCCCAGACTGGGCGACTGGGTGAGGGCGAACCCCAAATTGTCACCAACTCCCCCCTAATACCTCCAGTATATGATAAATATCACCGCCAAATGGAGACCTCCAATGTTTATTCGCTGTGGAAACAAATCAACAAGAACAACATAAATAACAATGTAACAAATCTGAAGAACATCAGCAATGTAACAAGTGACCAGAAAAAAATCAGCACAACCACAAGAGAATCCCCTGATACAACCGCTATACCAGGTCACAGGAGATAGAGGACATCCAGCAACCGATCCATGTTCATCTACATTGGGAGCAGTATTGTAGTAGTTATATTCTTGTATATAGGAGGCAGTATTATAGTAGTTATATTCTTGTATATAGGGGAAGTATTATAGTAGTTATATTCTTGTATATAGGAGCAGTATTATAGTAGTTATATTCTTGTATATAGGAGCAGTATTATAGTAGATATATTCTTGTATATAGGAGCAGTATTATAGTAGTTATATTCTTGTATATAGGAGCAGTATTATAGTAGTTATATTCTTGTATATAGGGGCGGTATTATAGTAGTTATATTCTTGTATATAGGAGCAGTATTATAGTAGTTATATTCTTGTATATAGGAGCAGTATTATAGTAGATATATTCTTGTATATAGGGGGCAGTATTATAGTAGTTATATTCTTGTATATAGGAGCAGTATTATAGTAGTTATATTCTTGTATATAGGAGCAGTATTATAGTAGTTATATTCTTGTATATAGGAGCAGTATTATAGTAGTTATATTCTTGTATATAGGAGCAGTATTATAGTAGTTATATTCTTGTATATAGGAGCAGTATTATAGTAGTTATATTCTTGTATATAGGAGCAGTATTATAGTAGTTATATTCTTGTATATAGGAGCAGTATTATAGTAGATATATTCTTGTATATAGGGCAGTATTATAGTAGTTATATTCTTGTATATAGGAGCAGTATTGTAGTAGTTATATTCTTGTATATAGGAGCAGTATTATAGTAGTTATATTCTTGTATATAGGAGCAGTATTATAGTAGTTATATTCTTGTATATAGGGGGCAGTATTATAGTAGTTATATTCTTGTATATAGGGGCAGTATTATAGTAGTTATATTCTTGTATATAGGAGCAGTATTATAGTAGTTATATTCTTGTATATAGTAGTATTATAGTAGTTATATTCTTGTATATAGGAGCAGTATTATAGTAGTTATATTCTTGTATATAGGAGCAGTATTATAGTAGTTATAGTCTTGTATATAGGAGCAGTATTGTAGTAGTTATATTCTTGTATATATGAGGCAGTATTATAGTAGTTATATTCTTGTATATAGGAGCAGTATTATAGTAGTTATAGTCTTGTATATAGGAGCAGTATTATAGTAGTTATATTCTTGTATATAGGAGGCAGTATTATAGTAGTTATATTCTTGTATATAGGGGCAGTATTATAGTAGTTATATTCTTGTATATAGGAGCAGTATTATAGTAGTTATATTCTTGTATATAGGAGGAGTATTATAGTAGTTATATTCTTGCATATAGGAGCAGTATTATAGTAGTTATATTCTTGTATATAGGGGGCAGTATTATAGTAGTTATATTCTTGTATATAGGAGTAGTATTATAGTAGTTATATTCTTGTATATAGGAGCAGTATTATAGTAGTTATATTCTTGTATATAGGAGGCAGTATTATAGTAGTTATGTTCTTGTATATAGGAGCAGTATTATAGTAGTTATATTCTTATATATAGGAGCAGTATTATAGTAGTTATATTCTTGTATATAGGAGGCAGTAATATAGTAGTTATATTCTTGTATATAGGAGCAGTATTATAGTAGTCATATTCTTGTATATAGGGACAGTATTATAGTAGTTATATTCTTGTATATAGGAGCAGTATTATAGTAGTTATATTCTTGTATATAGGAGCAGTATTATAGTAGTCATATTCTTGTATATAGGGACAGTATTATAGTAGTTATATTCTTGTATATAGGAGCAGTATTATAGTAGTTATATTCTTGTATATAGGAGCAGTATTATAGTAGATATATTCTTGTATATAGGAGCAGTATTATAGCAGTTATATTCTTGTATATAGGGGGCAGTATTATAGTAGTTATATTCTTGTATATAGGAGCAGTATTATAGTAGTTATATTCTTGTATATAGGAGCAGTATTATAGTAGTTATATTCTTGTATATAGGAGCAGTATTATAGTAGTTATATTCTTGTATATAGGAGCAGTATTATAGTAGTTATATTCTTGTATATAGGAGCAGTATTATAGTAGTTATATTCTTGTATATAGGAGCAGTATTATAGTAGTTATATTCTTGTATATAGGAGCAGTATTATAGTAGATATATTCTTGTATATAGGAGGCAGTATTATAGTATTTATATTCTTGTATATAGGAGCAGTATTATAGTAGTTATATTCTTGTATATAGGAGCAGTATTATAGTAGTTATATTCTTGTATATAGGAGCAGTATTATGGTAGTTATATTCTTGTATATAGGAGCAGTATTATAGTAGTTATATTCTTGTATATAGGGGCAGAATTATAGTACTTATATTCTTGTATATAGGAGGCAGTATTATAGTAGTTATATTCTTGTATATAGGAGGCAGTATTATAGTAGATATATTCTTGTATATAGCAGTATTATAGTAGTTATATTCTTGTATATAGGGGCAGTATTATAGTAGTTATATTCTTGTATATAGGAGAAGTATTATAGTAGTTATATTCTTGTATATAGGAGCAGTATTATAGTAGATATATTCTTGTATATAGGAGCAGTATTATAGTAGTTATATTCTTGTATATAGGAGGCAGTATTATAGTAGTTATATTCTTGTATATAGGGAGCAGTATTATAGTAGATATATTCTTGTATATAGGAGGCAGTATTATAGTAGTTATATTCTTGTATATAGGGGGCAGTATTATAGTAGTTATATTCTTGTATATAGGAGCAGTATTATAGTAGTTATATTCTTGTATATAGGAGCAGTATTATAGTAGATATATTCTTGTATATAGGAGCAGTATTATAGCAGTTATATTCTTGTATATAGGGGGCAGTATTATAGTAGTTATATTCTTGTATATAGGAGCAGTATTATAGTAGTTATATTCTTGTATATAGGAGCAGTATTATAGTAGTTATATTCTTGTATATAGGAGCAGTATTATAGCAGTTATATTCTTGTATATAGGGGGCAGTATTATAGTAGTTATATTCTTGTATATAGGAGCAGTATTATAGTAGTTATATTCTTGTATATAGGAGCAGTATTATAGTAGTTATATTCTTGTATATAGGAGCAGTATTATAGTAGTTATATTCTTGTATATAGGAGCAGTATTATAGTAGTTATATTCTTGTATATAGGAGCAGTATTATAGTAGATATATTCTTGTATATAGGAGGCAGTATTATAGTATTTATATTCTTGTATATAGGAGCAGTATTATAGTAGTTATATTCTTGTATATAGGAGCAGTATTATAGTAGTTATATTCTTGTATATAGGAGCAGTATTATGGTAGTTATATTCTTGTATATAGGAGCAGTATTATAGTAGTTATATTCTTGTATATAGGGGCAGAATTATAGTACTTATATTCTTGTATATAGGAGGCAGTATTATAGTAGTTATATTCTTGTATATAGGAGGCAGTATTATAGTAGATATATTCTTGTATATAGCAGTATTATAGTAGTTATATTCTTGTATATAGGGGCAGTATTATAGTAGTTATATTCTTGTATATAGGAGCAGTATTGTAGTAGTTATATTCTTGTATATAGGAGAAGTATTATAGTAGTTATATTCTTGTATATAGGAGCAGTATTATAGTAGATATATTCTTGTATATAGGAGCAGTATTATAGTAGTTATATTCTTGTATATAGGAGAAGTATTATACTAGTTATATTCTTGTATATAGGAGGCAGTATTATAGTAGTTATATTCTTGTATATAGGAGGCAGTATTATAGTAGTTATATTCTTGTATATAGGGAGCAGTATTATAGTAGATATATTCTTGTATATAGGAGGCAGTATTATAGTAGTTATATTCTTGTATATAGGGGGCAGTATTATAGTAGATATATTCTTGTATATAGGGGCAGTATTATGGTAGTTATATTTTCAGCATTTTCTCTGATACTTGTAGTGCTGTTACTTGTGCTGCCCCCTGTGGACAGACTTGAGGGGTCCGTCTATCATTCCCTGGGGATTTCTTCCATGTACCTTTATCTCATTTATACAAACACAATTTCCTGATACGTTTTTCTCTCTTTACAGAATATAATGGAGTAACTTACATCGTCTTTAGGCGTCAGGTCTACGATGGCGGCATCTTCTACTGCCATTCTACTGTCCCAGGACCAAATACATATAGCAAATACATTTTCGGGAGATTTTTTCCTACACACAATCCCCCATTTTCCGGTCTCTTCCCTCCTCAGAAATAACGTAAAGATCTTATACGTCGCAGGAATGTCGGTGTCGCGCACATCTTGGCCACAAGCATTTCCTGCGAGAAACCTGAGATTTTTTCCCCTCATGTTAAACACGACCCCTAAACATTCCACGGGAGCGCATACCGCGCCTTTGTACGTAGTGACCGCAACCGCCACCCGCTCCGCCATGGATCCCATACGCGACGGTTTCATTGGCTGCTGCAGCACAAGGTTCTGTGTCGCCCTAAGTCAGTAAAATGGCTAAATTACCCTTTTTTATATATTTTTTTGGCTCATAATAATAGTGACAAGACGCGAGCGCCGCGGCGCCCCCGGCCATGACCTTTCCCGTGAACTTGGCCTCGTCACATCTTTTTTCCGTCTCCTTCATGCATAAAAAATTAGTTTGGAAGCAAATGCCAACGCGTTTTATAGGTGATGGCGCGGTCCCCGAGCTGCGAACGTTCATGGGATTCAGGTGATAAGGAGATGGGGGAGAGGGCGAAGCCGTCTGCAGGAGAGGATGATGGGAGTTCTGGTCCAAATATATATGGGGATTTTTGGGGGTTCTTATTGGGAACCCCCATAACTACTATTCCAACAGCCACCATGTTAGTGCTTGTCTTCCCTGCAGCAGCAGCATGGTGAGTCCATCATTTACTGTCAATATAAGTGTTTTCCAACCAGGGTGCCTCCAGCTGTTGCAAAATAACAACTCCCAGCATGCCCGGAAAGCCTTTGGCTTTTTCAACAGCTGGAGGCACCATGGTTGGGAAACACTGATCTAGATCATGATCTAAAGCTGACAGAGTCCATTAAGATTCACCTACAACCTTCAGAAAGGCATGATGTGACAGCAGAATAGTGAGTGCAGCTCTGGAGGAGAATACATGATGTAACAGCAGAATAGTGAGTGCAGCTCTGGAGGATAAGACATAATGTAACAGCAGAATAGTGAGTGCAGCTCTGGAGGATAAGACATGATGTAACAGCAGAATAGTGAGTGCAGCTCTGGAGGATAAGACATGATGTAACAGCAGAATAGTGAGTGCAGCTCTGGATGATAAGACATGATGTAACAGCAGAATAGTGAGTGCAGCTCTGGAGGAGAAGACATGATGTAACAGCAGAATAGTGAGTGCAGCTCTGGAGGATAAGACATGATGTAACAGCAGAATAGTGAGTGCAGCTCTGGAGGAGAAGACATGATGTAACATCAGAATAGTGAGTGCAGCTCTGGAGGATAAGACATGATGTAGCAGCAGAATAGTGAGCGCAGCTCTGGAGGATAAGACATGATGTAACAGCAGAATAGTGAGTGCAGCTCTGGAGGATAAGACATGATGTAACAGCAGAATAGTGAGTGCAGCTCTGGAGGATAAGACATGATGTAACAGCAGAATAGTGAGTGCAGCTCTGGAGGATAAGACCTGATGTAACAGCAGAATAGTGAGTGCAGCTCTGGAGGATAAGACATAATGTAACAGCAGAATAGTGAGTGCAGCTCTGGAGGATAAGACATGATGTAACAGCAGAATAGTGATTGCAGCTCTGGAGGATAAGACATAATGTAACAGCAGAATAGTGAGTGCAGCTCTGGAGGATAAGACATAATGTAACAGCAGAATAGTGAGTGCAGCTCTGGAGGATAAGACATGATGTAACAGCAGAATAGTGAGTGCAGCTCTGGAGGATAAGACATGATGTAACAGCAGAATAGTGAGTGAAGCTCTGGATGATAAGACATGATGTAACATCAGAATAGTGAGTGCAGCTCTGGAGGATAAGACAGGATGTAACAGCAGAATAGTGAGTGCAGCTCTGGAGGATAAGACATGATGTAACAGCAGAATAGTGAGTGCAGCTCTGGAGGATAAGACAGGATGTAACAGCAGAATAGTGAGTGCAACTCTGGAGGATAAGACATGATGTAACAGCAGAATAGTGAGTGCAGTTCTGGAGGATAAGACCAGATGTAACAGCAGAATAGTGAGTGCAGCTCTGGAGGAGAAGACATGATGTAACAACAAAATAGTGAGTGCAGCCCTGTAGGATAACACGTGATGTAACAGCAGAATAGTGAGTGCAGATCTGGAGGATAAGACATGATGTAACAGCAGAATAGTGAGTGCAGCTCTGGAGGATAAGACATGATGTAACAGCAGAATAGTGAGTGCAGCTGTGGAGAATAAAATGATGGAACAGCAGAATAGTGAGTGCAGCTCAGGAGGATAAGACATGATGTAACAGCAGAATAGTGAGTGCAGCTGTGGAGGATAATATGATGTAACAGCAGAATAGTGAGTGCAGCTGTGGAGGATAAACATGATGTAACAGCAGAATAGTGAGTGCAGCTGTGGAGGATAATATGATGTAAGAGCAGAATAGTGAGTGCAGCTCTGCAGGATAAGACATGATGTAACAGCAGAATAGTGAGTGCAGCTGTGGAGGATAATATGATGTAACAGCAAAATAGTGAGTGCAGCTCTGGAGGATAAGACATGGTGTAACAGCAGAATAGTGAGTGCAGCTCAGGAGGATACGACATGATGTAACAGCAGAATAGTGAGTGCAGCTGTGGAGGATAATATGATGTATAGGTTATGATGTGTAGGATGTACAGTGTTATATAGAGATCAGCGGTATGAGGAGAGGAAGTCCCGCTGATCCCATTTTATATAAATACTCTCTGTATATGGAGCCTGTAATCTCCTTCTGTATATACAGGGATTTCCCCTGAATGTTTCGGCTGCTCAGGAAGCGTCAGGGATGAAGGATCCAGGAACGTCTCACAAATCTATAGATATGACACAATAATTATAGAGACTGTACCAAGTGTATTGGGGGGGGGGGGGGTGAGAGGGCCCCTATAATATAACCCCTATAATAACCCCATAGTATACGCCTCAGTGCCCCGTAATCTTATTCACATTGCTCCCGTAATATCAGCCATTAAAGGGGTACTCCGGTGAAAACCTTTTTTCTTTTAAATCATCTGGTGGCAGAAAGTTAAACATATTTGTGAATTACTTCTATTAAAAAATCTTAATCCTTCCAGTACTTATTAGCTGCTGAATGCTACAGAGGAAATTCCTTTCTTTTTGGAACACTGGTGACATCACGAGCACAGTGCTCTCTGCTGACATCTGTCCATTTTAGCAACCGTGCATAGCAGATGTATTGCAGATGTATAGCAGATGTATAGCAGATATATAGCAGATGTATAGCAGATATATAGCAGATGTATAGCAGATGTATAGCAGATGTATAGCAGATGTATAGCAGATATATAGCAGATATATAGCAGATATATAGCAGATGTATAGCAGATGTATAGCAGATATATAGCAGATGTATAGCAGATATATAGCAGATGTATAGCAGATGTATAGCAGATATATAGCAGCTGTATGCTAAGGGCAGCATGGTGGCTCAGTGTTTAGCACTTCTGGGGCCTTGGGTTCAAATCCCACTAAGGACAACAATAAATAAAGCATTATTATTCTTATTATAATAACGTCAGCAGAGAGCAGTGTGCTCATGATGTCATGAGAGAGCATTTCAAAAAGAAAAGAATTTCCTCTGTAGTATTCAGCAGCTAACAAGTACAGGAAGGATTAAGTTTTTTAATAGAAGTAATTTACAAATATGTTTAACTTTCTGCCACCAGTTGATTTAAAAGAAAAAAGGTTTTCACCGGAGCACCCCTTTAATCACAAAATTATCAGCCTCCATGCAATCAGCCTCCATACCACCAGCCTCCATATAATCAGCCTCCATATCATCAGCCTCCATACAATCGGCCTCCATATTATCATCAGCCTCCATATCATCAGCTTTTATATCATCATCAGCCTCCATATCATCATCAGCTTCCATGATATCATCAGCCTCCATATCATCAGCCTCCATATCATCATCAGCTTCCATGATATCATCAGCCTCCATATCATCAGCCTTCATATCTTCATCATCAGCCTCCATATCATCAGCCTCTATATCATCATCAGCCTCCATATCATCATCAGCTTCCATATAATCAGCCTTCATATCATCATCAGCCTCCACAAAATCAGCCTCCATATCATCAGCCTCCATATAATCAGCCTCTATATCATCATCAGCCTCCATATCATCATCAGCCTCCATATAATCAGCCTTCATATCATCATCAGCCTCCATAAAATCAGCCTCCATATCATCAGCCTCCATATCATCAGCCTCTATATCATCAGCCTCTATATCATAATGAGCCTCCATATAATCAGTCTCAATACCATCAGCCTCTATATCATCAGCCTTCATATCATCATCAGCCTCCATATAATCAGCCTCCATATCATCATCAGCCTCCATATCATCAGCCTCCATATCATCATCAGCCTCCTTATAATCAGCCTCCATATTATCATCAGCCTCCATATAATCAGCCTCCATATAATCAGCCTTCATATCATCATCAGCCTCCTTATAATCAGCCTCCATATTATCATCAGCCTCCAAATAATCAGCCTCATATAATCAGCCTCCATATAATCAGCCTCCATATCATCATCAGCCTCCATATCATCAACCTCCATATCATCATCAGCCTCCATGTCATTAGCCTCCATATCATCAGCCTCCATATCATCATCAGCCTCCATATAATCAGCCTCCATATCATCATCAGCCTTCATATCCTCATCAGCATCCATATCATCAGCCTCCATATCATCAGCCTCCATATCATCAGCCTCCATATCATCATCAGCCTCCATATAATCAGCCTCCATATCATCATCAGCCTCCATATCATCATCATCAGCCTCCATATAATCAGCCTCCATATCATCAGCCTCCATATCATCAGCCTCCATATCATCATCAGCCTCCATATCATCAGCCTCCATATCATCAGCCTCCATATCAGCCTCCATATCATCAGCCTCCATATCATCAGTTTGCATATCATCATCAGCCTCCATATCATCAGCCTCCATATCAGCCTCCATATCATCAGCCTCCATATCATCAGTTTGCATATCATCATCAGCCTCCATATAATCAGCCACCATATAATCTGCCTCTATATACTCATCAGCCTCCATATAATCGGCCTCCATTTAATCAGCCTCCATATCATCATTAGCCTCTATATCATCATCAGCCTCCATATAATCATCAGCCTCCATATAATCAGCCTCCATATCAACATTAGCCTCCATATCATCATCAGCCTCCATATCATCAGCCTCCATATCATCAGCCTCCATATCATCAGCCTCCATATCATCAACCTCCATATCATCAGCCTCCATATCATCAGCCTCCATATCATCATCAGCCTCCATATCATCAGCCTCCATATCATCAGCCTCCATATCATCAGCCTCCATATCATCATCAGCCTCCATATCATCAGCCTCCATATCATCATCAGCCTCCATATCATCAGCCTCCATATCATCAGCCTTCATATCCTCCTCAGCATCCATATCATCAGCCTCCACATCATCAGCCTCCATATCATCATCAGCCTCCATATAATCAGCCTCCATATCATCAACCTTCATATCATCAGCCTCCAAATAATCAGCCTCCATATAATCAGCCTCCATATCATCAGCCTCCATATCATCAGCCTCCATATTATCAGCCTCCATATCATCATCAGCCTCCAAATAATCAGTTTCCAAATAATCAGCCTCCATATAATCAGCCACCATATAATCTGCCTCCATATACTCATCAGCCTCCATATCATCAGCCTCCATATAATCAGCCTCCATATCATCAGCCTCCATATCTTCAGCCTCCATATTATCATCAGCCTCCATATCATCATCAGCCTCCATGTCATCAGACTCCATATAATCATCAGCCTCCATATCATCAGCCTCCATATCATCATCAGCCTCCATATCATCATCAGCCTCCATATAATCAGCCTCCATATCATCCTCAGCTTCCATATCATCAGCCTCCATATCATCAGCCTCCATATCATCATCAGCCTCCATATCATCAGCCTCCATATCATCAACCTCCATGTCATCATCAGCCTCCATATCATCAGCCTCCATATCATCATCAGCCTCCATATCATCATCAGCCTCCATATCATCAGCCTCCATATCATCAGACTCCATATAATCATCAGCCTCCATATCATCAGCCTCCATATTATCATCAGCCTCCATATCATCAGCCTCCATATCATCATAAGCCTCCATATCATCAGCCTCCATATCATCAGCCTCCATATCATCAACCTCCATATCATCAGCCTCCATATCATCAACCTCCATGTCATCATCAGCCTCCATATCATCATCAGCCTCCATATCATCAGCCTCCATATCATCATCAGCCTCCATATCATCAGCCTCCATATTATCATCAGCCTCCATATAATCAGCCTCCATATCATCCTCAGATCCATATCATCGTCCTCCATATCATCAGCCTCCATATCATCAGCCTCCATATCATCAACCTCCATATCATCAGCCTCCATATCATCAACCTCCATGTCATCATCAGCCTCCATATCATCAGCCTCCATATCATCATCAGCCTCCATATCATCAGCCTCCATATCATCAGACTCCATATAATCATCAGCCTCCATATCATCAGCCTCCATATTATCATCAGCCTCCATATCATCAGCCTCCATATCATCATCAGCCTCCATATCATCAGCCTCCATATCATCAGCCTCCATATCATCAACCTCCATATCATCAACCTCCATGTCATCATCAGCCTCCATATCATCATCAGCCTCCATATCATCATCAGCCTCCATATCATCAGCCTCCATATCATCATCAGCCTCCATATCATCAGCCTCCATATCATCAGCCTCCATATCATCAGCCTCCATATCATCATCAGCCTCCATATAATCAGCCTCCATATCATCAACCTTCATATCATCAGCCTCCAAATAATCAGCCTTCATATAATCAGCCTCAATATCATCAGCCTCCATATCATCATCAGCCTCCATATCATAATCAGCCTCCATATCATCATCTGCCTCTATATCATCATTAGCCTCCATATCATCAGCCTCCATATCATCAGCCTCCATATCAGCCTCCATATCATCATCAGCCTCCATATCAGCCTCCATATCATCAGTTTGCATATCATCATCAGCCTCCATATAATCAGCCACCATATAATCTGCCTCCATATACTCATCAGCCTCCATATAATCAGCCTCCATATAATCAGCCTCCATATCATCATCAGCCTCCATATAATCAGCCTCCATATCATCATCAGCCTCCATATCATCATCAGCCTCCATATCATCAGCCTTCATATCATCATCAGCCTCCATATCATCAGCCTCTATATCATCATCATCAGCCTCCATATCATCAGACTCCATATAATCATTAACCTCCATATCATCAACCTCCATATCATCATCAGCTTCCATATCATCATCAGCCTCCATATCATCATCAGCCTCCATATCATCAGCCCCCATATCATCAGCCTCTATATCATCAGCCTCTATATCATCAGCCTCCATATCATCATCAGCCTCCATATCATCAGCCTCCATATCATCATCAGCCTCCATATCATCAGCCTCCATATAATCAGCCTCTATATCATCAGCCTCTATATCATCAGCCTCCATATCATCATCAACCTCCAAATAATCAGCCTCCATATAATCAGCCTCCATATTATCAGCCTCCATATCATCATCAGCCTCCATATAATCAGCCTCTATATCATCAACCTCCATATCATCAGCCTCCATATCATCAGCCCCCATATCATCAGCCTCCATATCTTCAACCTCCATATCATCAGCCTCCATATCATCAGCCTCCATATCATCATAAGCCTCCATGTAATAAGCCTCTATATCATCAACCTTCATATCATCAGCCTCCATATCATCAGCCTCCATATCATCAGCCTCTATATCATCAGCCTCTATATCATCATCAGCCTCCATATCATCAACCTCCATATCATCAGCCTCCATATCATCAGCCTCTATATCATCATCAGCCTCCATATCATCAGCCTCTATATCATCATCAGCCTCCATATCATCAGCCTCCATATCATCAGCCTCCATATCATCATCAGCCTCCATATAATCAGCCTCTATATCATCAACCTCCATATCATCAGCCTCCATATCATCAGCCTCCATATCATCAGCCTCCATATCATCATCAGCCTCCATATAATCAGCCTCTATATCATCAACCTCCATATCATCAGCCTCCATATCATCAGCCTCCATATCATCAGCCTCCATATATTCAACCTCCATATCATCAGCCTCCATATCATCAGCCTCCATATCATCATAAGCCTCCATGTAATAAGCCTCTATATCATCAACCTCCATATCATCAGCCTCCATATCATCAGCCTCTATATCATCAGCCTCTATATCATCAGCCTCCATATAATCAGCCTCCATATCATCAGCCTCTATATCATCATCAGCCTCCATATCATCAGCCTCCATATCATCAGCCTCCATATCATCATAAGCCTCCATGTAATAAGCCTCTATATCATCAACCTCCATATCATCAGCCTCCATATCATCAGCCTCCATATCATCAGCCTCTATATCATCAGCCTCTATATCATCATCAGCCTCCATATAATCAGCCTCCATATCATCAGCCTCTATATCATCATCAGCCTCCATATCATCAGCCTCCATATCATCAGCCTCCATATCATCATCAGCCTCCATATAATCAGCCTCTATATCATCAACCTCCATATAATCAGCCTCCATATCATCAGCCTCCATATCATCAGCCTCTATATCATCAGCCTCTATATCATCATCAGCCTCTATATCATCATCAGCCTCCATATCATCAGCCTCCATATCATCAGCCTCCATATCATCATCAGCCTCCATATCATCAGCCTCCATATCATCAGCGTCCATATCATCAGCCTCCATATCATCAGCCTCTATATCATCATCAGCCTCCATATCATCAGCCTCCATATCATCAGCCTCTATATCATCATCAGCCTCCATATCATCAGCCTCCATATCATCAGCCTCTATATCATCATCAGCCTCCATATCATCAGCCTCCATATCACCAGCCTCCATATCATCATCAGCCTCCATATCATCAGCCTCCATATCATCATCAGCCTCCATATCATCAGCCTCGATATCATCATCAGCCTCCATATCATCAGCCTCCATATCATCAGCCTCCATATCATCAGCCTCCATATCATCAGCCTCTATATCATCATCAGCCTCCATATCATCAGCCTCCATATCATCAGCCTCTATATCATCATCAGCCTCCATATCATCAGCCTCCATATCATCAGCCTCTATATCATCATCAGCCTCCATATCATCAGCCTCCATATCATCATCAGCCTCCATATCATCAGCCTCCATATCATCATCAGCCTCCATATCATCAGCCTCCATATCATCAGCCTCCATATCATCAGCCTCCATATCATCAGCCTCCATATCATCAGCCTCCATATCATCAGCCTCCATACAGTATTCCTCATATGCCTAAGTAACAGGTGAAGCTTTGCACAGAATCCGTCCTAGAAGTGATGTTATACAGTGTGGCGGGAGGAGGGGGATGCGGCTGCAGTTTTCTCTGTACATCTAAATGCTGAGTGGGGATGAAGGGGTAACGTATGGTCATAGTATAGCGGTATGATTTGTGTCTTGTGTAGCCGTATCACTATTATATACATCATTGTACAAGGGTTTTCATTTAGTAACAGTATCGGAGTAATATTTCATCACTGTATGGCAGTATTATTTGGTCCTTGTATGGCGGTATTATTCTATTGTCCTTTGCATAGTATGTGTTATTCAGTAACAGTATCGGAGTAATATTTCATCACTGTATGGCAGTATTATTTGGTCCTTGTATGGCGGTATTATTCTATTGTCCTTTGCATAGTATGTGTTATTCAGTAACAGTATCGGAGAAATATTTCATCACTGTATGGCAGTATTATTTGGTCCTTGTATGGCGGTATTATTCTATTGTCCTTTGTATAGTATGTGTTATTCAGTAACAGTATCGGAGTAATATTTCATCACTGTATGGCAATATTATTTGGTCCTTGTATGGCGGTATTATTCTATTGTCCTTTGTATAGTATGTGTTATTCAGTAACAGTATCGGAGAAATATTTCATCACTGTATGGCAGTATTATTTGTTCCTGGTATGGCAGAATTTTTGTATTAGCCTTTGTATAGTATTTTTTTGTTCAGCTACAATATGGGGATAATATTTCATCTTTGTATGGCGGTATTATTTGGTTCTGGTACGGTGGTATTTTTTTTATATTGGCCTTTGTATAGTATGTTTTGTTCAGTAACAGTACACGGGTAATATTTCATATCTGTATGGCGGTATTATTATATTGACTTTTGTAAAGTAGGGTTTGTTTAGTAACAGTATAGAGGTAATATGTCATCTCTTTATGGCAGTATTATTTGTTCCCGGTATTGCAGGAACAATTGGTCTCTGTATAGTATGTTTTGTTCAGTAATCGTATGAGGTAATATTTCATCACTGTATGGCAGTATTATTTATGGCGGTATTATTATATTGGTCATTGCATAGTATGTTTTGTTCAGTAACAATATGGGGGTAATATTTCATCTCTGTATGGCAGTATTATTTATGGCGGTATTATTATACTGGTCTTTGTATAGTATGTTTTGTTCAGTAATCGCATGAGGTAATATTTCATCTCTGTATGGCAGTATTATTTATGGCGGTATTATTATACTGGTCTTTGTATAGTATGTTTTGTTCAGTAATCGCATGAGGTAATATTTCATCACTGTATGGCAGTATTATTTATGGCGGTATTATTATACTGGTCTTTGTATAGTATGTTTTGTTAAGTAACAATATGGCGGTAATATTTCATCTCTGTAAGGCGGAATTATTTGATAACGCTATATAGTGTCTGCAGTATCTAACAGGAGTATTTGTGTACATTATATAGCACCATTATTTATTATGTTCAGAATATATTTGGGGGTTTGCTGTACAGGTAAATACATTGTTTTTCACGTATTCAGCAATAGGGCAAAGTCCAGTCCGTGCTCCTGCGTGATCTCCGGGGCCCTGCGGGCCCATTGTCCTGTTATCACCGCCATCTTATCAGTAAACAGAGTGAAGTCACGTTCTGCAGCCCCACACAATGCGCCGCGCCTCCGCCATGCAGCGAGGGCCCTCACAGGGTATTTTGGGCGATTTACAGGAGAAATTAGAAGGATAAATGGAACATTCTGAAGAACAGACGTCCATAGATGAGGAGAAGACAAACAAACCGCCAACAGTTCCGCATTGATTACCGCGGGCGGGGAGCGCGCAGAATGTCCCAACGCCATGGACGCTCCTGTGTAGGGGCCTTTCATAGCACAATCCGCAGCGCCCCCCGTTTACACAGGTTTACCAAAAAGTCTCTGCAGGCCCTTCATGTCCAAACAGCAGCACAAGGCGGTATTATGGGGGCCGCAAATGAACGCGTCCCCGGGGAGCGAGCCGAAAAACAGAGCATTGTGGCCGACAATGGAGACACAGGAAAAACTCACCGCCCGACACGGAAAAACTCACCGCCCGACATTCCTTCCACATACACAGCACAATACACAGAGAAAAACACTCACACACTGTACAGAAAACAACAGCAGCACAGAGGATGTCAGGACAACAGAGATGAGCAATACAGGAGCACTCCAGATATAAGAGAACTACAACTCCCAGCATAACACTGTGCAGGGGGAGGAGCAGAGTAAACACAGCAGCACAGAGGATGTCAGGAGAGGAGTGTGCTGATCATGTGGGAAAGACAGTGTTATAGTAGTTATATTCTTGTATATAGGAGCAGTATTATAGTAGTTATATTCTTGTATATAGGAGCAGTATTATAGTAGATATATTCTTGTATATAGGAGCAGTATTATAGTAGTTATATTCTTGTATATAGGAGCAGTATTATAGTAGTTATATTCTTGTATATAGGGGCAGTATTATAGTAGTTATATTCTTGTATATAGGAGCAGTATTATAGTAGTTATATTCTTGTATATAGGAGCAGTATTATAGTAGTTATATTCTTGTATATAGGAGCAGTATTATAGTAGATATATTCTTCTATATAGGAGCAGTATTATAGTAGTTATATTCTTGTATATAGGAGGCAGTATTATAGTAGTTATATTCTTGTAGATAGGAGCGGTATTATAGTAGTTGTATTCTTGTATATAGGAGCAGTATTATAGTAGTTATATTCTTGTATATAGGAGCAGTATTATAGCAGTTATATTCTTGTATATAGGGGTAGTATTATAGTAGTTATATTCTTGGATATAGGAGCAGTATTATAGTAGTTATATTCTTGTATATAGGAGCAGTATTATAGTAGTTATATTCTTGTATATAGGAGCAGTATTATAGTAGATATATTCTTGTATATAGGAGGCAGTATTATAGTAGATATATTCCTGTATATAGGAGCAGTATTAAAGTAGTTATATTCTTGTATATAGGAGCAGTATTATTGTAGTTATATTCTTGTATATAGGAGCAGTATTATAGTAGTTATATTCTTGTATATAGGGGGCAGTATTATAGTAGTTATATTCTTGTATATAGGAGCAGTATTATAGTAGATATATTCTTGCATATAGGAGGCAGTATTATAGTAGATATATTCCTGTATATAGGAGCAGTATTAAAGTAGTTATATTCTTGTATATAGGAGCAGTATTATTGTAGTTATATTCTTGTATATAGGAGCAGTATTATAGTAGTTATATTCCTGTATATAGGAGGCAGCATTATAGTAGTTATATTCTTGTATATAGGAGGCAGTATTATAGTAGTTATATTCTTGTATATAGGAGCAGTATTATAGTAGTTATATTCTTGTATATAGGAGGCAGCATTATAGTAGTTATATTCTTGTATATAGGAGCAGTATTATAGTAGTTATATTCTTGTATATAGGAGGCAGCATTATAGTAGTTATATTCTTGTATATAGGAGGCAGTATTATAGTAGTTATATTCTTGTATATAGGAGCAGTATTATAGTAGATATATTCTTGTATATAGGGGGCAGTATTATAGTAGTTATATTCTTGTATATAGGAGCAGTATTATAGTAGATATATTCTGGTATATAGGGGGCAGTATTATAGTAGTTATATTCTTGTATATAGGAGCAGTATTATAGTAGTTATATTCTTGTATATAGGAACAGTATTATAGTAGTTATATTCTTGTATATAGGAGCAGTATTATAGTAGTTATATTCTTGTATATAGGAGCAGTATTATAGTAGTTATATTCGTGTATTTACGAGCAGTATTATAGTAGATATATTCTTGTATATAGGAGCAGTATTATAGTAGTTATATTCGTGTATTTACGAGCAGTATTATAGTAGTTATATTCTTGTATATAGGAGCAGTATTATAGTAGTTATATTCTTGTATATAGGAGCAGTATTATAGTAGTTATATTCTTGTATATAGGAGCAGTATTATAGTAGTTATATTCTTGTATATAGGAGCAGTATTATAGTAGTTATATTCGTGTATTTACGAGCAGTATTATAGTAGATATATTCTTGTATATAGGAGCAGTATTATAGTAGTTATATTCTTGTATATAGGAGCAGTATTATAGTAGTTATATTCTTGTATATAGGAGCAGTATTATAGTAGTTATATTCTTGTATATAGGAGCAGTATTATAGTAGTTATATTCTTGTATATGGGAGGCAGTATTATAGTAGTTATATTCTTGTATATAGGGGGCAGTATTATAGTAGTTATATTCTTGTATATAGGAGCAGTATTATAGTAGATATATTCTTGTATATAGGAGCAGTATTATAGTAGTTATATTCTTGTATATAGGAGCAGTATTGTAGTAGTTATATTCTTGTATATAGGAGCAGTATTATAGTAGTTATATTCTTGTATATAGGAGCAGTATTATAGTAGTTATATTCTTGTATATAGGAGCAGTATTATAGTAGTTATATTCTCGTATATATGAGGCAGGATTATAGTAGTTATATTCTTGTATATAGGAGCAGTATTATAGTAGATATATTCTTGTATATAGAGGCAGTATTATAGTAGTTATATTCTTGTATATAGGGGGCAGTATTATAGTAGTTATATTCTTGTATACAGGAGGCAGTATTATAGTAGTTATATTCTTGTATATAGGAGACAGTATTATAGTAGTTATATTCTTGTATATAGGAGCAGTATATTATAGTAGTTATATTCTTGTATATAGGAGCAGTATTATAGTAGTTATATTCTTGTATATAGGAGCAGTATTATAGTAGTTATATTCTTGTATATGGGGGCAGTATTATAGTAGTTATATTCTTGTATATAGGATCAGTATTATAGTAGATATATTCTTGTATATAGGAGCAGTATTATAGTAGTTATATTCTTGTATATAGGAGCAGTATTATAGTAGTTATATTCTTGTATATAGGAGCAGTATTATAGTAGTTATATTCTTGTATATAGGAGAAGTATTATATTAGTTATATTCTTGTATATAGGAGGCAGTATTATAGTAGTTATATTCTTCTATATAGGAGCAGTATTATAGTAGTTATATTCTTCTATATAGGAGCAGTATTATAGTAGTTATATTCTTGTATATAGGAGGCAGTATTATAGTAGTTATATTCTTGTATATAGGAGACAGTATTATAGTAGTTATATTCTTGTATATAGGGGCAGTATTATAGTAGTTATATTCTTGTATATAGGGGCAGTATTATAGTAGTTATATTCTTGTATATAGGAGCAGTATTATAGTAGTTATATTCTTCTATATAGGAGCAGTATTATAGTAGTTATATTCTTATACTTAGCGGGTAGTATCATAGTATTATACATGTGCAGGGGCATAGGTCTGGAGGTAGCAGGTCCCCAAAGCACATCTTCCCCATAAGAAACTAGTATTATAATTGGCATATGGGGCCATGTTGCAGATTTCGCATCAGGAACCAGAAGCTGCAAGCTATGACTCTGTATATGTGTACAGGGGCAGTACTTTATTTGTTATATTTTTATTCTTAGGGGTGGTATTATAGTATTATATGTGTGTATAGGGGCAATATTATAGTATTGTATGTGTGTATGTAGGGGGAGTATTATAGTATTATATGTGTGTATAGGGGAGTATTATATGTGTGTATAGGGGAGTATTATATGTGTGTATAGGGCAGTATTATTGTATTATATGTGTGTATAGGTCAGTATTATAGTATTATGTGTGTATAGGGCAGTATTATAGTATTATATGTGTGTGTATAGGGGAGTATTATAGTATTATATGTGTGTATAGGGCAGTATTATATGTGTATATAGGTCAGTATTATAGTATTTTATGTGTGTATAGGGCAGTATTATAGTATTATATGTGTGTATAGGGCAGTATTATAGTATTATATGTGTGTATAGGGCAGTATTATAGTATTATATGTGTGTGTATAGGGCAGTATTATAGTGTTATATGTGTGCATAGGGCAGTATTATTGTATTATATGTGTGTATAGGGCAGTATTATATGTGTGTAGGGGAGTATTATAGTATTATATGTGTATAGGGCAGTATTATAGTATTATATGTGTGTATAGGGCAGTATTATAGTATTATATGTGTGTATAGGGCAGTATTATAGTATTATATGTGTGTATAGGGCAGTATTATAGTATTATATGTGTGTATAGGGGAAGTATTATAGTATTATATGTGTGTATAGGGCAGTATTATAGTATTATATGTGTGTATAGGGCAGTATTATATGTGTGTAGGGGAGTATTATAGTATTATATGTGTATAGGGCAGTATCATAGTATTATATGTGTGTATAGGGCAGTATTATAGTATTATATGTGTATAGGGCAGTATTATAGTATTATATGTGTATATAGGAGCAGTATTATAGTATTATATGTGTGTATAGGGCAGTATTATAGTATTATATGTGTGTATAGGGCAGTATTATAGTATTATATGTGTATAGGGCAGTATTATAGTATTATATGTGTGTATAGTGCAGTATTATAGTATTATATGTGTATATAGGGCAGTATTATAGTATTATATGTGTATATAGGAGCAGTATTATAGTATTATATGTGTGTATAGGGCAGTATTATAGTATTATATGTGTATATAGGGCAGTATTATAGTATTATATGTGTGTATAGGGCAGTATTATAGTATTATATGTGTGTATAGGGCAGTATTATAGTATTATATGTGTGTATAGGGCAGTATTATAGTATTATATGTCTGTATAGGGCTGTATTATAGTATTATATGTGTATATAGGGCAGTATTATAGTATTATATGTGTGTATAGGGCTGTATTATAGTATTATATGTGTATATAGGGCAGTATTATTGTATTATATGTGTGTATAGGGCAGTAGTATAGTATTATATGTGTGTATAGGGCTGTATTATAGTATTATATGTGTATATAGGGCAGTATTATAGTATTATATGTGTGTAGAGGGCTGTATTATATCTGTGTATAGGGCAGTATTATAGTATTATATGTGTGTATAGGGCAGTATTATAGTGTTATATGTGTGTGTAGGGCAGTATTATAGTATTATATGTGTGTATAGGGCTGTATTATAGTATTATATGTGTATATAGGGCAGTATTATTGTATTATATGTGTGTATAGGGCAGTATTATAGTATTATATGTGTGTATAGGGCAGTATTATATGTGTGTAGGGCAGTATTATTGTATTATATGTGTGTATAGGGCTGTATTATAGTATTATATGTGTGTATAGGGCAGTATTATAGTATTATATGTGTGTATAGGGCAGTATTATTGTATTATATGTGTGTATAGGGCTATATTATAGTATTATATGTGTGTATAGGGCAGTATTATAGTATTATACGTGTGTATAGGGCTGTATTATAGTATTATATGTGTATAGGGCAGTATTATAGTATTATATCTGTGTATAGGGCAGTATTATAGTATTATATGTGTATAGGGCAGTATTATAGTATTATATGTGTGTATAGGGCAGTATTATAGTATTATATATGTGTATAGGGCAGTATTATAGTATTATATGTGTATATAGGGCTGTATTATAGTATTATATGTGTATATAGGGCAGTATTATAGTATTATATCTGTGTATAGGGCAGTATTATAGTATTATATGTGTATAGGGCAGTATTATAGTATTATATCTGTGTATAGGGCAGTATTATAGTATTATATGTGTATAGGGCAGTATTATAGTATTATATCTGTGTATAGGGCAGTATTATAGTATTATACGTGTGTATAGGGCAGTATTATAGTATTATATCTGTGTATAGGGCAGTATTATAGTATTATATGTGTGTATAGGGCAGTATTATAGTATTATATGTGTGTATAGGGCAGTATTATAGTATTATATCTGTGTATAGGGCAGTGTTATAGTATTATATGTGTGTATAGGGCAGTATTATAGTATTATATCTGTGTATAGGGCAGTATTATAGTATTATATGTGTATAGGGCAGTATTATAGTATTATATCTGTGTATAGGGCAGTATTATAGTATTATATGTGTATAGGGCAGTATTATAGTATTATATCTGTGTATAGGGCAGTATTATAGTATTATACGTGTGTATAGGGCAGTATTATAGTATTATATGTGTATAGGGCAGTATTATAGTATTATACGTGTGTATAGGGCAGTATTATAGTAATTTTGTTCTTTTTCATAGAGGGTACGCCTATATTAGTTCACACAGATGTAGTAAAGTTGTTCATCTGGAATGATCCGGGATGGTGTGAGGTTCCTTTGTGTTGTATAGAACAATTGTTCCATCTTGTTGGTCTCATGTGGCGCCGGACTCAGCGGGGGCCATGTTGACCACAAGTAAAAGCTTTTCCCAGAGTGAAGCTGCGGAGACAAGAGGTAAGATTCACAATGACATTAGACGGTGCCCACTTCACATCCGTCTTCTGATCCTGTGTCAATGATAGTAGAGAATACTTTATTACATTATTACTGTCCGGGCATGCTGGGAGTTGTAGTTTTTCAACATCTGGAGGGCCACAAATTGAAGACATAAAAAAACTGTGCCACCATTGTCCTCAGGTAGCGTGTGGTATTACAAATCAGCTCCATTACTTCAATGAAACTGAGCTGCAACATCACACACAACCTGAATAAAAGAGGGGCGCTGTTTCGGGAAGAAAATAATCTCTTCACCTGTTTTTTTACCCATTAACCCCCTTAAATTTATACTTTTTTCACGTATTGCGCAGGATCAGTAAACCTGCCCTGTGTATCTATTGATTGACAGCAAACAAAGGTTCTAAAAAGCGGTGAGAAACAGAAGTAAATTGCAGAAATTTCCATTCTCAGTATCGTAACCAATGAGATTTTGGGTTCTGTTGCGTCGTTACCACTGCATCCTAGGTATGCGGTAGGATGGGACAAACCTCTATGTCACGGCTTGGAACGTTATTCAGTCATTGAGGCTGATGAGGTTATGGGTTCCATTGCGTCGCTACCTCTGCGTCCCGAGTTGGGACATTATTCAGTCATGAGGGTATATGAGGGTACGGGTTCCGTTGCGTCGCTACCTCTGTGTTCTGGGTTGGGACATTATTCAGTCATTAGGGCTCATAAGGTTACGGGTTCCATTGTGTCGCTACCATTGCATCCCGGGTTGGGACATTATTCAATCATTAGGGCTCATAAGGTTACGGGTTCCATTGTGTCGCTACCATTGCGTCCCGGGTTGGGACATAATTCAATCATTAGGGCTCATAAGGTTACGGGTTCCATTGTGTCGCTACCATTGCGTCCCGGGTTGGGACATTATTCAGTCATTAGGGCTCATAAGGTTACGGGTTCCATTGTGTCGCTACCATTGCGTCCCGGGTTGGGACATTATTCAGTCATTAGGGCTCATAAGGTTACGGGTTCCATTGTGTCGCTACCATTGCGTCCCGGGTTGGGACATTATTCATTCATTAGGGCTCATAAGGTTAGGGGTTCCATTGTGTCGCTCCCATTGCGTCCCGGGTTGGGACATTATTCACTCATTAGGGCTCATAAGGTTACGGGTTCCATTGCGTCGCTAACTCTGCGTCCTGGGTTGGGACATTATTCAGTCATTAGGGCTCATAAGGTTACGGGTTCCATTGCGTCGCTACCTCTGCGTCCCGGGTTGGGACATTATTCAGTCATTAGGGCTCATAAGGTTAGGGGTTCCATTGTGTCGCTCCCATTGCGTCCCGGGTGGGGACATTATTCAGTCATTAGGGCTCATAAGGTTAGGGGTTCCATTGTGTCGCTACCTCTGCGTCCTGGGTTGGGACATTATTCACTCATTAGGGCTCATAAGGTTACGGGTTCCATTGCGTCGCTACCTCTGCGTCCCAGGTTGGGACATTATTCAGTCATTAGGGCTAATGAGGTTGTCACGTCCAGAGGAGAGAAGAGGGGATCGTGGGGATTACGGGGCAGTGTATTCGGATCCTCTTGTGGTTAAGCGTTTCGCTCGGGCTCTTCCTTTGGAGAGAAACTTGATTAAGTAACTCCGGATGAAATTGAAATCCTGGGATTTGACCTCTGTCTGGCCCGGGAGGACGGCAATTCATACGGCCCTTTCCTTTTGTTCATTGTTTGGAGTTATTAATCCAACATGAGCTGTGAATTAATCAGGCGGCGGCCGTTCGCCCGCTGCCGTGCGCTCCTCCGCCTTGTTCGCCGCCGCGCTGCCCATGTCTTTTTTAATTAAGGTCGAATGATAACAGGCCCCGTCCTGATTGCGACACTCGGGGAGCGCACATTGCAGGATGAAGAGGCTAAACAAACACAAGCAGATTACTGCGGCCTCCGCCTTAATTGTTTTCTTCCTTTAGGTAAAGGGCTCGGAATGAAGCGGCTAATTCCAGGAGGAATGGTTTAAATTTACCCCGGAGGAAGGGGGCTGGGGGGGGGGGGCGTCGTGGAGGACAAAGACCCAATTGGAGGAAAGCGATAAAAAGGAAAAGCCCGGGAAAGACCGGAGATACATCCGGAGCAACAAACGACAACACAACGTTCTACCGAAACAATGAAAAGTTACAAAGTATCGAAAAGTGTCAAAACTTAATTCAGGAAATGATAAATTGGCGCTGATTTACTATTGTAAACCCGACATGTTTTGTTGGGTCATGCGCCCCAAATTTGCGACAGAATTAAAAAAAAACGACTAACTCTCCATTTTACTGAGAAAACCAGAGAAAGTGGCAGGCCACCGGGAAAAGGGGGCGTGGCTGACAGAAAGGGGGCGTGGTCCTGACATTTTCACCAAAAAACTACGTATTTACTAAGGTTTCCACAGAAAATGTGGTGGATTTGAGGAAAACCCCACAGATCAGAGCGGGTGTAAAAAATATAAAAATTAGGGAAAATACCGTGGAAAATACTTGTAGGGAATTAAAACCCACAAAGAAACCAACACAAGACTCTTAGTAAATCAGGGACAATGTGTGTGTGAGGAATAACAATAGGGAGCAAAGGATTCTGGGACCGAGTTAGGTTCAGGATCTGTGGCCAAAACCAGGAGGAAAACAACACAAGTGGGAAAGGGAGAGTGAGAGTAGTGGTTGTGATCAGTGATAGTGGTGTGAATAATGGGAGTAGTGGTTGTGATCAGTGATAGTGGTGGGAATAATGGGAGTAGTGGTTGTGGTCAGTGATAGTGGTGTAAATAATGGGAGTAGTGGTTGTGATCAGTGATAGTGGTGTGAATAATGAGAGTAGTGATTGTGGTCAGTGATAGTGGTGTAAATAATGGGAGTAGTGGTTGTGATCAGTGATAGTGGTGTGAATAATGGGAGTAGTGGTTGTGATCAGTGAAAGTGGTGTGAATAATGGGAGTAGTGGTTGTGATCAGTGATAGCGGTGGGAATAATGGGAGTAGTGGTTGTGATCAGTGATAGTGGTGTAAATAATGGGAGTAGTGGTTGTGATCAGTGATAGTGGTGTAAATAATGGGAGTAGTGGTTGTGATCAGTGATAGTAGTGGTGTAAATAATGGGAGTAGTGGTTGTGATCAGTGATAGTGGTGTGAATAATGGGAGTGGTGGTTGTGATCAGTGATAGTGGTGTGAATAATGAGAGTTGTGGTTGTGATCAGTGATAGTGGTTTGAATAATGGGAGTAGTGGTTGTGATCAGTGATAGTGGTGTGAATAATGGGAGTAGTGGTTGTGGTCAGTGATAGTGCTGTGAATAATGAGAGTAGTGGTTGTGGTCAGTGATAGTGGTGTGAATAATGAGAGTAGTGGTTGTGATCAGTGATAGTGGTGTGAATAATGGGAGTAGTGGTTGTGATCAGTGATAGTGGTGTAAATAATGGGAGTAGTGGTTGTGATCAGTGATAGTGGTGTGAATAATGGGAGTAGTGGTTGTGATCAGTGATAGTGGTGTAAATAATGGGAGTAGTGGTTGTGATCAGTGATAGTGGTGTGAATAATGAGAGTAGTGGTTGTGGTCAGTGATAGTGGTGTAAATAATGGGAGTAGTGGTTGTGATCAGTGATAGTGGTGTGAATAATGGGAGTAGTGGTTGTGATCAGTGAAAGTGGTGTGAATAATGGGAGTAGTGGTTGTGATCAGTGATAGTGGTGTAAATAATGGGAGTAGTGGTTGTGATCAGTGATAGTGGTGTAAATAATGGGAGTAGTGGTTGTGATCAGTGATAGTGGTGTGAATAATGGGAGTAGTGGTTGTGATCAGTGATAGTGGTGTGAATAATGTGAGTAGTGGTTGTTATCAGTGATAGTGGTGTGAATAATGGGAGTAGTGGTTGTGATCAGTGAAAGTGGTGTGAATAATGGGAGTAGTGGTTGTTATCAGTGATAGTGGTGTGAATAATGGGAGTAGTGGTTGTGATCAGTGATAGTGGTGTGAATAATGTGAGTAGTGGTTGTTATCAGTGATAGTGGTGTGAATAATGAGAGTAGTGGTTGTGATCAGTGATAGTGGTGTGAATAATGGGAGTAGTGGTTGTGATCAGTGATAGTGGTGTAAATAATGGGAGTAGTGGTTGTGATCAGTGATAGTGGTGTGAATAATGGGAGTAGTGGTTGTGATCAGTGATAGTGGTGTAAATAATGGGAGTAGTGGTTGTGATCAGTGATAGTGGTGTGAATAATGGGAGTAGTGGTTGTGATCAGTGATAGTGGTGTGAATAATGGGAGTAGTGGTTGTGATCAGTGATAGTGGTGTGAATAATGGGAGTAGTGGTTGTGGTCAGTGATAGTGCTGTGAATAATGAGAGTAGTGGTTGTGGTCAGTGATAGTGGTGTGAATAATGAGAGTAGTGGTTGTGATCAGTGATAGTGGTGTGAATAATTGGAGTAGTGGTTGTGATCAGTGATAGTGGTGTAAATAATGGGAGTAGTGGTTGTGATCAGTGATAGTGGTGTAAATAATGAGAGTAGTGGTTGTGATCAGTGATAGTGGTGTGAATAATGGGAGTAGTGGTTGTGATCAGTGATAGTGGTGTAAATAATGGGAGTAGTGGTTGTGATCAGTGATAGTGGTGTGAATAATGAGAGTAGTGGTTGTGGTCAGTGATAGTGGTGTAAATAATGGGAGTAGTGGTTGTGATCAGTGATAGTGGTGTGAATAATCGGAGTAGTGGTTGTGATCAGTGATAGTGGTGTAAATAATGGGAGTAGTGGTTGTGATCAGTGATGGTGGTGTAAATAATGGGAGTAGTGGTTGTGATCAGTGATAGTGGTGTAAATAATGGGAGTAGTGGTTGTGATCAGTGATAGTGGTGTGAAAAATGGGAGTAGTGATTGTGATCAGTGATAGTGGTGTGAATAATGGGAGTAGTGGTTGTTATCAGTGATAGTGGTGTGAATAATGGGAGTAGTGGTTGTGATCAGTGATAGTGGTGTGAATAATGGGAGTAGTGGTTGTTATCAGTGATAGTGGTGTGAATAATGGGAGTAGTGGTTGTGATCAGTGATAGTGGTGTGAATAATGGGAGTAGTGGTTGTGATCAGTGATAGTGGTGGGAATAATTGGAGTAGTGGTTGTGATCAGTGATAGTGGTGTAAATAATGGGAGTAGTGGTTGTGATCAGTGATCGTGGTGTAAATAATGGGAGTAGTGGTTGTGATCAGTGATAGTGGTGTAAATAATGGGAGTAGTGGTTGTGATCAGTGATAGTGGTGTGAATAATGGGAGTAGTGGTTGTGATCAGTGATAGTGGTGTGAATAATGAGAGTAGTGGTTGTGATCAGTGATAGTGGTGTGAATAATGGGAGTAGTGGTTGTGATCAGTGATAGTGGTGTAAATAATGGGAGTAGTGGTTGTGATCAGTGATAGTGGTGTGAATAATGGGAGTAGTGGTTATGATCAGTGATAGTGGTGTGAATAATGGGAGTAGTGGTGTGAATAATGGGAGTAGTGGTTGTGATCAGTGATAGTGGTGTGAATAATGGGAGTAGTGGTTGTTATCAGTGATAGTGGTGTGAATAATTGGAGTAGTGGTTGTGATCAGTGATAGTGGTGTGAATAATGGGAGTAGTGGTTGTGATCAGTGATAGTGGTGGGAATAATTGGAGTAGTGGTTGTGATCAGTGATAGTGGTGTAAATAATGGGAGTAGTGGTTGTGATCAGTGATCGTGGTGTAAATAATGGGAGTAGTGGTTGTGATCAGTGATAGTGGTGTAAATAATGGGAGTAGTGGTTGTGATCAGTGATAGTGGTGTGAATAATGGGAGTAGTGGTTGTGATCAGTGATAGTGGTGTGAATAATGAGAGTAGTGGTTGTGATCAGTGATAGTGGTGTGAATAATGGGAGTAGTGGTTGTGATCAGTGATAGTGGTGTAAATAATGGGAGTAGTGGTTGTGATCAGTGATAGTGGTGTGAATAATAGGAGTAGTGGTTGTGATCAGTGATAGTGGTGTGAATAATGGGAGTAGTGGTTGTGATCAGTGATAGTGGTGTGAATAATGGGAGTAGTGGTTGTGATCAGTGATAGTGGTGTGAATAATGGGAGTAGTGGTTGTGATCAGTGATAGTGGTGTGAATAATGGGAGTAGTGGTTGTGATCAGTGATAGTGGTGTGAATAATGGGAGTAGTGGTTGTGATCAGTGATAGTGGTGTGAATAATGAGAGTAGTGGTTGTGATCAGTGATAGTGGTGTGAATAATGGGAGTAGTGGTTGTGATCAGTGATAGTGGTGTGAATAATGGGAGTAGTGGTTGTGATCAGTGATAGTCGTGTGAATAATGAGAGTAGTGGTTGTGATCAGTGATAGTGGTGTGAATAATGGGAGTAGTGGTTGTGATCAGTGATAGTGGTGTGAATAATTGGAGTAGTGGTTGTGATCAGTGATAGTGGTGTAAATAATGGGAGTAGTGGTTGTGATCAGTGATAGTGGTTTGAATAATGAGAGTAGTGGTTGTGATCAGTGATAGTGGTGTGAATAATGAGAGTAGTGGTTGTGATCAGTGATAGTGGTGTGAATAATGAGAGTAGTGGTTGTGATCAGTGATAGTGGTGTGAATAATGAGAGTAGTGGTTGTGATCAGTGATAGTGGTGTGAATAATGAGAGTAGTGGTTGTGATCAGTGATAGTGGTGTGAATAATGAGAGTAGTGGTTGTGATCAGTGATAGTGGTGTGAATAATGAGAGTAGTGGTTGTGATCAGTGATAGGAGTGATAGTGATTATACATCATACAGTGATTATACATCATACAGTGATTATACATCATATAGTAATTATACATCATACAGTGATTATACATCATACAGTAATTATACATCATATGGTGATTATACATCATACAGTGACTATACATCATACAGTAATTATACATCATACAGTAATTATACATCATACAGTGATTATACATCATATAGTGATTATACATCATACAGTGATTATACATCATTCAGTGATTATACATCATATAGTAATTATACATCATACAGTGATTATACATCATACAGTAATTATACATCATACAGTGACTAAACATCATACAGTAATTATACATCATACAGTAATTATACATCATATAGTGATTATACATCATACAGTAATTATACATCATACAGTGATTATACATCATATAGTGATTATACATCATACAGTAATTATACATCATACAGTGATTATACATCATACAGTGACTATACATCATACAGTGATTATACATCATACATTAATTATACATCATACAGTGACTATACATCATACAGTAATTATACATCATACAGTAATTATACATCATACAGTGACTATACATCATACAGTGATTATACATCATACAGTAATTATACATCATACAGTAATTATACATCATACAGTGACTATACATCATACAGTGATTATACATCATACAGTGATTATACATTACATAGTGATTATACAGAACCCCCGTAATACAGCACCCACAAAATACAGCACCCCCATAATACAGCACCCCCATAATACAGCACCTCCATAATACAGCACCCCCATAATACAGCACCTCCATAATACAGCACCCCCATAATACAGCACCCCATTATACAGCACCCCCATAATACAGCACCTCCATAATACAGCACCCACAAAATACAGCACCCCCATAATACAGCACCCCATAATACAGCACCCACAAAATACAGCACCCCATAATACAGCACCCTCATAATACAGCACCTCCATAATACAGCACCCACAAAATACAGCACCCCCATAATACAGCACCCCATAATACAGCACCTCCATAATATAGCACTCCCATAATACAGCACCCCATAATACATCACCTCCATAATACAGCTCCCCATAATACAGCAACCCCATAATACAGCACCCCATAATATAGCACCCCCATCATACAGCACCCCATAACACAGCAGCCCCATAATACAGCAACCCCATAATACAGCACCCCATAATACAGCACCCCCATCATACAGCACCCCATAACACAGCACCCCTATAATACAGCACCTCATTAATACAACACCCTTATAATACAGCACCAAGAATACAGAACCCCATAATACAGCACCCCATAATACAGCACCTCCATAATACCACAACCCATAATACAGCACTCACATAATACAGCACCTCCATAACACAGCACCCCCATTACACAGCAGCCCCATAATACAGAACCCACATAATACAACACCCCCATAATACAGCACCCCATAATACAGCACCCCCATAATACAGAACCCACATAATACAACACCCCCATAATACAGCACCCCCATAACACATCACCTCCATAATACAGCTCCCCCATAACAGAGCACCCCCATAACACAGCACCCCATAATACAGCACCCCATAATACAGCACCTCCATAACACAGCACCCCCATAACACAGCACCCCATAATACAGCACCTCCATAATACAGCACCTCCATAATACAACACCCCCATAATACAGCACCCCCATAATACATCACCTCCATAATACAGCACCTCCATAATACAACACCCCATAATACAGCACCCCCATAATACAGCACCTCCATAATACAACACCCCATAATACAGCACCCCCATAATACAGCACCTCCATAATACAACACCCCCATAATACAACACCCCCATAATACAGCACCCCCATAACACAGCACCTCTATAACACAGCACCTCCATAACACAGCACCTCCATAATATAGCACCCCCATAACACAGCACCCCCATAATACAGCACCCCCATAACACAGCACCCCATAATACAACACCCCATAATACAGCACCTCCATAACACAGCACCCCATAATACAACACCCCATAATACAGCACCTTCATAATACAGCACCTCATAATACTGCTCCCCTTAATACAGCACCCCCATAATAATGAATAATGGGAGTAGTGGTTGTGATCAGTGATAGTGGTTTGAATAATGAGAGTAGTGGTTGTGATCAGTGATAGTGGTGTGAATAATGAGAGTAGTGGTTGTGATCAGTGATAGTGGTGTGAATAATGAGAGTAGTGGTTGTGATCAGTGATAGTGGTGTGAATAATGAGAGTAGTGGTTGTGATCAGTGATAGGAGTGATAGTGATTATACATCATACAGTAATTATACATCATACAGTGACTATACATCATACAGTGATTATACATCATACAGTAATTATACATCATACAGTAATTATACATCATACAGTGATTATACATCATATAGTGATTATACATCATACAGTGATTATACATCATATGGTGATTATACATCATATAGTGATTATACATCATACAGTGATTATACATCATATGGTGATTATACATCATATAGTGATTATACATCATATAGTGATTATACATCATACAGTGATTATACATCATACAGTGATTATACATCATATAGTGATTATACATCATACAGTGACTATACATCATACAGTGATTATACATCATACAGTGACTATACATCATACAGTGATTATACATCATATAGTAATTATACATCATACAGTGATTATACATCATACAGTAATTATACATCATATAGTGATTATACATCATACAGTGACTATACATCATATAGTGATTATACATCATACAGTGACTATACATCATACAGTAATTATACATCATACAGTGATTATACATCATACAGTGATTATACATCATACAGTGACTATACATCATACAGTGATTATACATCATACAGTAATTATACATCATACAGTGATTATACATCATACAGTGATTATACATCATACAGTGACTATACATCATACAGTGACTATACATCATACAGTAATTATACATCATACAGTAATTATACATCATATAGTGATTATACATCATACAGTGACTATACATCATACAGTAATTATACATCATACAGTAATTATACATCATAGAGTGATTATACATCATATAGTAATTATACATCATACAGTGATTATACATCATATAGTGATTATACATCATACAGTGATTATACATCATACAGTAATTATACATCATACAGTGATTATACATCATACAGTGATTATACATCATACAGTGATTATACATCATATAGAAATTATACATCATACAGTGATTATACATCATACAGTAATTATACATCATACAGTGACTATACATCATACAGTAATTATACATCATACAGTAATTATACATCATATAGTGATTATACATCATACAGTAATTATACATCATACAGTGATTATACATCATATAGTGATTATACATCATACAGTAATTATACATCATACCGTGATTATACATCATATAGTGATTATACATCATACAGTGACTATACATCATACAGTGATTATACATCATACAGTGATTATACATCATACAGTGACTATACATCATACAGTGATTATACATCATACAGTGACTATACATCATACAGTGATTATACATCATACATTAATTATACATCATACAGTGACTATACATCATACAGTGATTATACATCATACAGTGATTATACATCATACAGTGACTATACATCATACAGTAATTATACATCATACAGTGACTATACATCATACAGTGATTATACATCATACAGTAATTATACATCATACAGTAATTATACATCATACAGTGACTATACATCATACAGTGATTATACATCATACAGTGATTATACATTACATAGTGATTATACAGAACCCCCATAATACAGCACCCACAAAATACAGCACCCCCATAATACAGCACCCCCATAATACAGCACCTCCATAATACAGCACCCCCATAATACAGCACCTCCATAATACAGCACCCCCATAATACAGCACCTCCATAATACAGCACCCCATTATACAGCACCCCCATAATACAGCACCTCCATAATACAGCACCCACAAAATACAGCACCCCCATAATACAGCACCCCATAATACAGCACCCACAAAATACAGCACCCCATAATACAGCACCCTCATAATACAGCACCTCCATAATACAGCACCCACAAAATACAGCACCCCCATAATACAGCACCCCCATAATACAGCACCTCCATAATACAGCACTCCCATAATACAGCACCCCATAATACATCACCTCCATAATACAGCTCCCCATAATACAGCAACCCCATAATACAGCACCCCATAATATAGCACCCCCATCATACAGCACCCCATAACACAGCAGCCCCATCATACAGCAACCCCATAATACAGCACCCCATAATACAGCACCCCCATCATACAGCACCCCATAACACAGCACCCCTATAATACAGCACCTCATTAATACAACACCCTTATAATACAGCACCCCAGAATACAGAACCCCATAATACAGCACCCCATAATGCAGCACCCCCATAATACAGCACCTCCATAATACCACAACCCATAATACAGCACTCACATAATACAGCACCTCCATAACACAGCACCCCCATTACACAGCAGCCCCATAATACAGAACCCACATAATACAACACCCCCATAATACAGCACCCCATAATACAGCACCCCCATAATACAGAACCCACATAATACAACACCCCCATAATACAGCACCCCCATAACACATCACCTCCATAATACAGCTCCCCCATAACAGAGCACCCCCATAACACAGCACCCCATAATACAGCACCCCATAATACAGCACCTCCATAACACAGCACCCCCATAACACAGCACCCCATAATACAGCACCTCCATAATACAGCACCTCCATAATACAACACCCCCATAATACAGCACCCCCATAATACAGCACCTCCATAATACAGCACCTCCATAATACAACACCCCATAATACAGCACCCCCATAATACAGCACCTCCAAAATACAACACCCCATAATACAGCACCCCCATAATACAGCACCTCCATAATACAACACCCCCATAATACAACACCCCCATAATACAGCACCCCCATAACACAGCACCTCTATAACACAGCACCTCCATAACACAGCACCTCCATAATATAGCACCCCCATAACACAGCACCCCCTTAATACAGCACCTCCATAACACAGCACCCCATAATACAACACCCCATAATACAGCACCTTCATAATACAGCACCTCATAATACTGCTCCCCTTAATACAGCACCCCCATAATAATGAATAATGGGAGTAGTGGTTGTGATCAGTGATAGTGGTTTGAATAATGAGAGTAGTGGTTGTGATCAGTGATAGTGGTGTGAATAATGAGAGTAGTGGTTGTGATCAGTGATAGTGGTGTGAATAATGAGAGTAGTGGTTGTGATCAGTGATAGTGGTGTGAATAATAGTGTGAATCATATAGTAATTATACATCATACAGTGATTATACATCATACAGTGACTATACATCATACAGTGATTATACATCATACATTAATTATACATCATACAGTAATTATACATCATACAGTAATTATACATCATATAGTGATTATACATCATACAGTGACTATACATCATACAGTAATTATACATCATACAGTGATTATACATCATATAGTGATTATACATCATACAGTGACTATACATCATACAGTAATTATACATCATACAGTAATTATACATCATACAGTGATTATACATCATATAGTAATTATACATCATACAGTGATTATACATCCTATAGTGATTATACATCATACAGTGATTATACATCATACAGTGATTATACATCATATAGTAATTATACATCATACAGTGATTATACATCATACAGTAATTATACATCATACAGTGATTATACATCATATAGTGATTATACATCATACAGTAATTATACATCATATAGCGATTATACATCATACAGTAATTATACATCATACAGTGATTATACATCATATAGCGATTATACATCATACAGTAATTATACATCATACAGTGATTATACATCATATAGTGATTATACATCATACAGTAATTATACATCATACAGTGATTATACATCATACAGTGACTATACATCATACAGTAATTATACATCATACAGTGATTATACATCATACAGTGACTATACATCATACAGTGATTATACATCATACAGTGACTATACATCATACAGTGATTATACATCATACAGTGATTATACATCATACAGTAATTATACATCATACAGTGACTATACATCATACAGTGACTATACATCATACAGTGATTATACATCATACATTAATTATACATCATACAGTGACTATACATCATACAGTGATTATACATCATACAGTGATTATACATCATACAGTGACTATACATCATACAGTAATTATACATCATACAGTGACTATACATCATACAGTGATTATACATCATACAATAATTATACATCATACAGTAATTATACATCATACAGTGACTATACATCATACAGTGATTATACATCATACAGTGATTATACATTACATAGTGATTATACAGAACCCCCATAATACAGCACCCACAAAATACAGCACCCCCATAATACAGCACCCCCATAATACAGCACCTCCATAATACAGCACCCCCATAATACAGCACCCCATTATACAGCACCCCCATAATACAGCACCTCCATAATACAGCACCCACAAAATACAGCACCCCCATAATACAGCACCCCATAATACAGCACCCACAAAATACAGCACCCCATAATACAGCACCCTCATAATACAGCACCTCCATAATACAGCACCCACAAAATACAGCACCCCCATAATACAGCACCCACAAAATACAGCACCTCCATAATATAGCACTCCCATAATACAGCACCCCATAATACATCACCTCCATAATACAGCTCCCCATAATACAGCAACCCCATAATACAGCACCGCATAATATAGCACCCCCATCATACAGCACCCCATAACACAGCAGCCCCATAATACAGCAACCCCATAATACAGCACTCCATAATACAGCACCCCCATCATACAGCACCCCATAACACAGCACCCCTATAATACAGCACCTCATTAATACAACACCCTTATAATACAGCACCCCAGAATACAGAACCCCATAATACAGCACCCCATAATGCAGCACCCCCATAATACAGCACCTCCATAATACCACAACCCATAATACAGCACTCACATAATACAGCACCTCCATAACACAGCACCCCCATTACACAGCAGCCCCATAATACAGAACCCACATAATACAACACCCCCATAATACAGCACCCCATAATACAGCACCCCCATAATACAGAACCCACATAATACAACACCCCCATAATACAGCACCCCCATAACACATCACCTCCATAATACAGCTCCCCCATAACAGAGCACCCCCATAACACAGCACCCCATAATACAGCACCCCATAATACAGCACCTCCATAACACAGCACCCCCATAACACAGCACCCCATAATACAGCACCTCCATAATACAGCACCTCCATAATACAACACCCCCATAATACAGCACCCCCATAATACAGCACCTCCATAATACAGCACCTCCATAATACAACACCCCATAATACAGCACCCCCATAATACAGCACCTCCATAATACAACACCCCATAATACAACACCCCCATAATACAGCACCTCCATAATACAACACCCCCATAATACAACACCCCCATAATACAGCACCCCCATAACACAGCACCTCTATAACACAGCACCTCCATAACACAGCACCTCCATAATATAGCACCCCCATAACACAGCACCCCCATAATACAGCACCTCCATAACACAGCACCCCATAATACAACACCCCATAATACAGCACCTTCATAATACAGCACCTCATAATACTGCTCCCCTTAATACAGCACCCCCATAATATAGCACCTCCATAATACAGCACCCCATAATAATGCTCCCCATAATACAGCACCCCATAACACAGCACCTCCATAATACTGCACCGCATAACACAGCACCTCCATAATACAGCACCCCATAATACAGCACCTCCATAATACTGCACCCCCATAATGCAGCACCCCATAATACAGCACCCCATAATACAATACCTCCATAATACTGCACTTCATAATACTGCACCCCCATAATACAGCACCCCATAATACAGCACCCCCATAATACAGCACCGCATAATACAGCACTCACATAATACAGCACCCCATAATACTGCTCCCCATAATACAGCACCTCCATAATACAGCACCTCCGTAATACTGCACCCCCATAATACAGCACCCCCATAATACAGCACCGCATAATACAGCACTCATATAATACAACACCCCCATAACACAGCACCTCCATAATACTGCACTCCATAACACAGCACCTCCATAATACAGCACTGCATCATACTGCTCCCCATAATACAGCACTGCATCATACTGCTCCCCATAATACAGCACCTCCATAATACTGCACCCCCATAATACAGCACCCCATAATACAGCACCCCATAATACAGCACCCCCATAATACAGCACCCCCCATAATACAACACCCCCATAACACATCACCTCCATAATACCGCACCCCCATAATATAGCACCCCCATAACACATCACCTCCATAATACCGCACTCATAATACTGATCCCCATAATACAGCACCTCCATAATACTGCACCCCCATAATACAGCACCCCATAATACAGCACCGCATAATACAGCACCCCATAATACAGCACCCCCATAATACAGCACTCCATAATACAGCACCCCAAAAATACTGAACTCACATAATATAGCCCCTCCATAACACAGCACCACATAATACAGCACCCCATAATACAACACCCCCTCAATACAACACCCCATAACACAGCACCACATAATACAACACCCCCATAACACAGCACCTCCATAATACTGCACCCCATAACACAGCACCTCCATAATACAGCACCCCATAATACTGCTCCCCATAATACAGCACCTCCATAATACAGCATCTACATAATACTGCACCCCCATAATACAGCACCCCATAATACAGCACCCCCATAATACAGCACCCCCATAATACAGCACCCCCCATAATACAACACCCCCATAACACATCACCTCCATAATACCGCACCCCCATAATATAGCAACCCCATAATACAGCACCCCCATAATTCAGCAACCCCTAATACACCACCCCATAATACTGCTCCCCATAATACAGCACCTCCATAATACTGCACCCCCATAATACAGCACCCCATAATACAGCACCGCATAATACAGCACCCCATTATACAGCACCCCCATAATACAGCACCGCATAATACAGCACTCCATAACCCAGCAGCCCATAATATTGCACCCCCATAATACATCACCTCCATAATACAGCACCCCCATAATACAGCACCCCATAATACAGCACCCCCATAATACAGCACCCCATAATACAGCACCCCCATAATACAGCACCCCATAATACAGCACCCCAAAAATACTGAACTCACATAATATAGCCCCTCCATAACACAGCACCACATAATACAACACCCCATAATACTGCACTCACATAATACAGCACCCCATAATACAACACCCCCGTAATACAACACCCCATAATACAGCACCCCATAATACAACACCCCCATAATACTGCACTCACATAATACAGCACCCCCATAATACATCACTCCATAATACAGCACCCCCATAATAAAGCACCCCATAATACAGTACCCCCATAATACTGCACTCACATAATACAGCACCCCATAATACAGTACCCCCATAATACATCACCCCATAATACAGCACCCCCATAATACAGCACCGCATAATACAGCACCCCCATAATACAGCACCGCATAATACAGAACCCCATAATACAGCACCCCCGTAATACTGAACTCACATAATACAGCACCCCCCTATAATACAGCACCCCTATAATACAGCACCTCCATAATACAGCACCCCCATAATACAGCACCCCATAATACAGCACCCCCGTAATACTGAACTCACATAATACAGCACCCCCCTATAATACAGCACCCCTATAATACAGCACCCCCATAATACTGCACCCATAATATCCCTAACCCTTGTGTAACCCTAACCTAACCCTAACTATATCCTAATGTCACCTTAACCTAACACTAGTGTAATCCAAAAATAATCTTAATGTAACTGTAACCCTAATGTAACCCTAAACTATCCCTAATGTAACTCTGAAATAACCTTAACCTAAAAAATGTAACCCTAACCTTACCCTAATGTAACCCTAAGCTAACCCATATGTAACTCTAACCCTAATGTAACCCTAACCTAACCCAAATGTAACCCTAAACTAGCACTCGTGTAACTCTAATCCTAACCTAACCCTAATGTAACTGTAACCCTAAACCTAATGTAACCCTGAACAATCCCTAACCTAATCCTAGTGTAACCCTAACCTAGCTCTAATGTAACTGAAAGCCTAATGTATCCCTAACCTAACCCTAATGTAACCCTGAACTAACCCTAACCTAACCCTAATGTAACCCTAAACTAACCCTAATGTAACTGTAACCCTAAACCTAATGAAACCCTGAACTATCCCTAACCTAACCCTAGTGTAACCCTAACCTAGCTCTAATGTAACTGAAACCCTAATGTATCCCTAACCTAAACCTAATGTAACCCTAATGTAACCCTGAACTAACCCTAACCTAACCCTAATGTAACCCTAAACTAACCCTAATGTAACCCTAAACTAACCCAAATGTAACCCTAAACTAACACTCGTGTAACTCTAACCCTAACCTAACCCTAATGTAACTGTAACCCTAATCCTAATGTAACCCTGAACTAACCCTAACCTAACCGTAGTGTAACCCTAACCTAGCTCTAATGTAACTGAAAGCCTAATGTATCCCTAACCTAACCCTAATGTAACCCTAAACTATCCCTAATGTAACTCTGAAATAACCTTAACCTAAAAAATGTAACCCTAACCTTACCCTAATGTAACCCTAATGTAACCCTGAACTAACCCTAACCTAACCCTAATGTAACCCTAAACTAACCCTAATGTAACCCTAAACTAAGCCTAAAGTAACTGTAACCTAATGTAACCCTACCATAATCCTAATGTAACCCTGAACTAACCCTAACCTAACCCTAGTGTAAACCTAAACTAATCATAATGTAACCAAATCAATTTGCTGATCTTAAGTGTCAAACATCGGTGAGACCACAATCATGGTGTTTCTAGGGGATGAGTCAGAAACAATCTCAGAAAAACACCAACTAGAAATTCTAGAAATAGAAGGAATTAAACAGAGCTCAATGACCCCCAATCCTTCTCTAGAAAGTAGATGAGACAATTGATTTGGTATCAAACTAATTTGTTCCAACTTTTCAAAAACAATTGATCCTTCTTAATATAACATTTTTAAGACTTATTTTTGGCGAATCACTCAAACAGCAGCCGTCATTTTACTAATCAAAGTTCGGGGTTAAAGACTCGAACCCAACCCCCCCCCCCCCAACTCTAACCCTGATAACCCCAACCCTAACAACCCAGCCCTCCTAACCCCAATCCCACTAACCCGACCCTTATAACCTCAACCCTAACTCTCCTTACCTCAACTCTACTAGTCCTAAGCCCAACCCTACTAGCCCCAACTCTAACCCTACTAACCCCAACCCTACTAACTCTAGCCCCAACTCTAACCCTCTTAATCCCAACCTTATTAACCCTAACTAAGCCCAACCCTATTAAACCTGACTCCAACCCAATTTACCCTCAAAACTACTAACCTCAATGCTACTGACTCTCCTAACCCCAACCATTATAACTCTAACCCCAACCCTCCTAGCCTTCCCCTCAACCTTACTAACCCTAACTCTGCCCAAATCCTACTAATCCTAACCCCCAACCTGATTTACTCCCAACATTACTAACCTCAAACCTATTGAATCTCCTTACCGCAACCCTAACCATAATTATCCTAATCGCAACCCTTCAAATTTTTACCCTACTTACCTCAAGCCTAACCCTACTAGCCCCAACCCTACTAACCCAAACCTTACTAACACTAACTTCAACCCTACTTACCCTAACCTTCCTAACCTTACCCTCTATCCCTACTAATCCTAACTCAGCCCAAACCCTACTATACCTAACCCTAACTATACTTAATTCCAACACTACTAACCTCAACCTTACTAACTCTCCTTACCCTAACCCTAATAACCCTAACCACAACCCTAACCCTAATAACCTAATAAAGTTTAACCCAACTAAACCTAAGCCGATTAACCCTAATAATGCCAACCATAACCCTACAAACCTAACCCCTAGCACCTTACCTCCCTTCTGAGCCTACTAACCCTAACAACAACCCTAACCCTACCAATCCAAACTCTTAAAACCCTTAATCAAACCCTCCTAACCTTACCTCCAACCCTACTAACCACCAATCAACTCTCCCTACTAACCCTAACTCTACTAACTCCAACCCTAACCATAATAACTCTATCCCTACTAACTCTAACCCCAACCACAACCATACTGTTTTTATCTTTACTAAGCCCATGACTAACCCTACTAACCTCAACCCTAAACCTACTAATTCAAATCCTACAAACCCCAACCCCAACTCTACTATTTCTAACCCCAACCCTAACCCTGCGAATTCTAAGCCAACTAACCTTAACCCTACTAATTCTACTAACCCTACTAATTCAAACTCTGCTAACCCCAACTCTACCCCCTACTAATTCTAACCCTTCCAACCCCAACTCTAGCCTTATTAATTCTAACCCTGCTAACCCATCCCTAACCCTACTAAATCTAACCCCACCATAACACTACTAATTCTAACCCTACTAACTCCAACCCTAACCCTGCTGATTCTAACCCTACTAACCCCATCCCTAACTCTACTAAATCTAACCATAACCCTACTAATTTTAACCCCGACCCTAATCCTACTAACCCCCACTTACTCCAATACTAACCCTACTAAGTCTACTAACCTCAACCTTAACCCTACTTATTCTAACCCTCCTAACCCCAACCCTACTAATTATAACCCTAATCCTACAAATTCTAACCTCACTACTCCCCAACCCTAACTCTACTAATTCCCACCCTTTTAATCTTGACTAAGCCCACTACTTATCCAAACCCCAACCCAACTAGCCCTACCAACTAACCCTACTAATTACTAATTTCTAACCCCAACCCTAACCATGCAAATTCTAAGCCTACTAACCTCATCCTTAACCCTACTAATTCTAACTCTACTAATCCTACTTATTCTAACCCTTCCAACTCCAACTCTAACCCTATTAATTCTAACCCCATCCCTAACCATACTAAATCTAACCCTAACCCTACTAATTCGAACCCTACTTACCCTATCCCTAATCGTATTAAATTTAACCCTAACCCTACTAATTCTCACCCCAACCCTAACCCTACTGATTCTAACCCCACTACTCCCCAACCCTAACCTTACTAATTCTAACCCCACTAATCCCAACCCTAACTCTACTAATTCTAAGACTACTAACCTCAACCCTACTTGTTCTAACCCTACTAACCCCAACCCTAATCCTATAAATACTAACCCCAACCCTAATCCTATCAATTCTAACCCTACTAACCCCAACCCTAATCCTATCAATTCTAACCCTACTAACCCCAACCCAATCAATTCTAACACTACTAACCCCAACCCTAATCCTATAAATTCTAACCCTACTAAACCTAACCCCAATCCTATCAATTCTAACCCTACTAACCCCAAACCTAATCCTATCAATTCTAACCCTACTAACCCCAACCCTATCAATTCTAACCCTACTAACCCCAACCCTAATCCTATCAATTCTAACCCTACTAACCCCAAACCTAATCCTATCAATTCTAACCCTAGTAACCCCAACCCTAATCCTATCAATTCTAACCCTACTAACCCCAAACCTAATCCTATCAATTTAAACATTACTAACCCCATCCAAAACCCTAACAATTCTAACCCTACTAACTCCTATCCTACTGACCCCCAACCCTGACTCTTTTAACTCTATCCCTACTATTTCAAACTCTACTGACCATGAACCAACTCACCGTATTAACCCTAACCCTGCTATCCTCAACCTTAACCCCACTAACTTCAACACTAACCCTATTATTTCAAACCTTACTAACCCCAACTCTGCTAACTCAGGTAGAACCTGAAAAATAATGTCAGGAAATTGTCTCATATCTCGTGTAAAGTCCCTGGCGTTGGGGGTGCAGCTGCCTGCAAGGAAGAAAGGGGGCGCAGATTACAGGCCGGCCCCGGCAGCCATATTGGATGAAATGCAGATAAGTATTTAATATGGAGCCAGGTGCTGCTCAATATGCAGAATGGAAACATTGTTGCCTCCACGTATCGGCGCAGTCGTGGGCTCTCCTTCCTGTGCGGTGAATGGGATCTCCAGGCCCCGATCCTCTCTCTCTCCGTCGAGGCCCCTGTCGGACTTTGGCTCCGATACATTTCTCACTATTCGCCTCTATATTAGCGCAATGGAGATCATTATGTGGCCCTGTATTTCAGTCATTTTTATTTAAGATGGCAAACAATACGCTGTTGATTGGGGGAACAAGGGGGGAACAATAGCGTTCTGTGTCACATAATACGCCACCATTTTTCCAGCTTCGCTTTAGAAGGGCCCTCTTTATTGTTTTTCTATAAAAATGGTTCTTAGGAGGAGGAATATTTGGCTGAGGTATGTCATTATTTTGCAAATTTCTATTATCTCATCATGTTGTCTTCATTGTAAATTGCGGCTAATTAGGAACCTAGTTAGAGCCCCGAAGCTTTGAGGCTGCTTTTTGTGAAAAGGACTCACCGATTACCGCGCTACAAGAGGAACCGAGAGAAAAGGGAGATTAATCTGGTTACCTAGGCGACACTCGCTTCCATCTGCGAGGAACAATACATTTTTGTTTCCTTGGCTCTGTTCAGATCTGTTTTGTTTAGGGGGAAAAAAAAAACACACAGGAGAAAGCTCGGAGTCCTGACAACAATGCCGAATCCTGTCTAGCCCCCCAGACTTACCAGCTCCCCATTCCTGGGCGAGTGAGGGGTCTCCGGGGACGGAAAGAGATGAAAGGGTCCGACTCCGGAGTTGTCGCAGGTCCTGACCTCGCCGACGCACAAAGCCCGATGGTTTTACAGGATTTAATCCCCTTCTGCTTAAAAAAAAAAAAAAAAAAACACTTAATGAAATAATATACTGCCCGCCGCTCCGCAGCCGGGGCCCCCAGAAGAGGTGAGGACCCAGATGGAGAGTTTAAGGGGAAACTTCTGGGGGGCAACGTAAATTTTCTGATGGGACGGTGCTTTTGAAGAGGATTTGCGAGACTTTGGCGACTTTATGATCGGATGCAACTGACTCCTCGGGCCGACACGATTGTGATAGGGACTGAGGACGGGCGGAGATCCTGGCGGGGCCTAATGGAGAAGAAACCAAATTCATGATGAACACTAATGAACACTCCTAATCAATATATTGTACAGATAGATAGATAGAGAAGGAGAGAGAAACCCATCCTGACAATGGTTCTATTATATGGGCACTACTATGGTTGGTTCTATTATATGGGCACTACTATGGCTGGTTCTATTAAATGGGCACTACTATGGCTGGTTCTATTATATGGGCACTACTATGGTTGGTTCTATTATATGGGCACTACTATGGCTGGTTCTATTAAATGGGCACTACTATGGCTGGTCCTATTAAATGGGCACTACTATGGCTGGTTCTATTATATGGGCACTACTATGGCTGGTTCTATTAAATGGGCACTACTATGGCTGGTTCTATTATATGGGCACTACTATGGCTGCTTCTATTATATGGGCACTACTGTGTATAGTTCTATTATATGGGCACTACTGTGTATAGTTCTAATAAATGGGCACTACTATGTATAGTTCTATTATATGGGCACTACTATGGATGGTTCTATTATATGGGCACTACTGTGTATAGTTCTATTATATGGGCACTACTATGTATAGTTCTATTAAATGGGCACTACTATGGCTGGTTCTATTAAATGGGCACTACTATGGCTGGTACTATTATATGGGCACTACTGTGTATAGTTCTATTATATGGGCACTACTATGTATAGTTCTATTATATGGGCACTACTATGGCTGGTTCTATTATATGGGCACTACTATGGCTGGTCCTATTATATGGGCACTACTATGTATAGTTCTATTATATGGGCACTACTATGGCTGGTTCTATTATATGGGCACTACTTTGGCTGGTCCTATTATATGGGCACTACTATGGCTGGTTCTATTGTATGGGCACTACTATGGCTGGTTCTATTATATGGGCACTACTATGTATAGTTCTATTATATGGGCACTACTATGGCTGGTTCTATTATATGGGCACTACTATGTATAGTTCTATTGTATGGGCACTACTATGGCTGGTTCTATTATATGGGCACTACTTTGGCTGGTCCTATTATATGGGCACTACTATGGCTGGTTCTATTGTATGGGCACTACTATGGCTGGTTCTATTATATGGGCACTACTATAGCTGGTTCTATTTATATGGGCACTACTATGGCTGGACCTATTATATGGGCACTACTATGGCTGGTCCTATTATATGGGCACTACTATGGCTGGTTCTATTGTATGGGCACTACTATGGCTAGTTCTATTATATGGGCACTACTATGGCTGGTCCTATTATATGGGCACTACTATGGCTGGTTCTATTACATGGGCACTACTATGGCTGGTTGTATCATATGGGCACTACTATGGCTGGTTCTATTATATGGGCACTACTATGGCTGGTCCTAATATATGGGCACTACTATGGCTGGTTCTATTATATGGGCACTACTATGTATAGTTCTATTATATGGGCACTACTATGGCTGGTTCTATTATATGGGCACTACTTTGGCTGGTCCTATTATATGGGCACTACTATGGCTCGTTCTATTGTATGGGCACTACTATGGCTGGTCCTATTATATGGGCACTACTATGGCTGGTTCTATTGTATGGGCACTACTATGGCTGGTTCTATTATATGGGCACTACAATGGCTGGTTCTATTATATGGGCACTATAGTGTATAGTTCTATTATATGGGCACTACTATGGCTGGTCCTATTATATAGGCACTACTATAGCTGGTTCTATTATATGGGCACTACTATGGCTGGTCCTATTAAATGGGCACTACTATGGCTGGTCCTATTATATGGGCACTACTATAGCTGGTTCTATTATATGGGCACTACTATGGCTGGTCCTATTATATGGGCACTACTATGGCTGGTTCTATTATATGGGCACTACTATGTATAGTTCTATTATATGGGCACTACTATGACTGGTTCTATTATATGGGCACTACTTTGGCTGGTCCTATTATATGGGCACTACTATGGCTCGTTCTATTGTATGGGCACTACTATGGCTGGTCCTATTATATGGGCACTACTATGGCTGGTTCTATTGTATGGGCACTACTATGGCTGGTTCTATTATATGGGCACTACAGTGGCTGGTTCTATTATATGGGCACTACTATGGCTGGTCCTATTATATGGGCACTACTATGGCTGGTACTATTATGTGGGCACTACTATAGCTGGTTCCATTATATGGGCACCACTATGGCTGGTTCTATTGTATGGGCACTACTATAGCTGGTTCTTTTATATGGGCACTACTATGGCTGGTTCTATTTATATGGGCACTACTATGGCTGGTCCTATTATATGGGCACTACTATGGCTGGTTCTATTGTATGGGCACTACTATGGCTGGTCCTATTATATGGGCACTACTATGGCTGGTTCTATTATATGGGCACTATTATGTATAGTTCTATTATATGGGCACTACTATGGCTGGTTCTATTATATGGGCACTACTTTGGCTGGTCCTATTATATAGGCACTACTATAGCTGGTTCTATTATATGGGCACTACTATGTATAGTTCTATTATATGGGCACTACTATGGCTGGTTCTATTATATGGGCACTACTATGTATAGTTCTATTATATGGGCACTACTATGGCTGGTTCTATTATATGGGCACTACTTTGGCTGGTCCTATTATATGGGCACTACTATGGCTCATTCTATTGTATGGGCACTACTATGGCTGGTCCTATTATATGGGCGCTACTATGGCTGGTTCTATTGTATGGGCACTACTATGGCTGGTTCTATTATATGGGCACTATAGTGTATAGTTCTATTATATGGGCACTACTATGGCTGGTCCTATTAAATGGGCACTACTATGGCTGGTCCTATTATATGGGCACTACTATAGCTGGTTCTATTATATGGGCACTACTATGGCTGGTCCTATTATATGGGCACTACTATGGCTGGTTCTATTATATGGGCACTACTATGTATAGTTCTATTATATGGGCACTACTATGACTGGTTCTATTATATGGGCACTACTTTGGCTGGTCCTATTATATGGGCACTACTATGGCTCGTTCTATTGTATGGGCACTACTATGGCTGGTCCTATTATATGGGCACTACTATGGCTGGTTCTATTGTATGGGCACTACTATGGCTGGTTCTATTATATGGGCACTACAGTGGCTGGTTCTATTATATGGGCACTACTATGGCTGGTCCTATTATATGGGCACTACTATGGCTGGTACTATTATGTGGGCACTACTATAGCTGGTTCCATTATACGGGCACCACTATGGCTGGTTCTATTGTATGGGCACTACTATAGCTGGTTCTTTTATATGGGCACTACTATGGCTGGTTCTATTTATATGGGCACTACTATGGCTGGTCCTATTATATGGGCACTACTATGGCTGGTTCTATTGTATGGGCACTACTATGGCTGGTTCTATTATATGGGCACTACTATAGCTGGTACTATTATATGGGCACTACTATGTCTGGTCCTATTATATGGGCACTACTATGGCTGGTACTAATATGTGGGCACTACTATAGCTGGTTCTATTTATATGTGAACTACTATATCTGGTTCTATTATATGGGCACTACTATGGCTGGTCCTATTATATGGGCACTACTATGGCTGGTTCTATTATATGGGTACTACTATGGCTGGTTCTATTATATGGGCACTACTATGTATAGTTCTATTATATGGGCACTACTATGGCTGGTTCTATTATATGGGTACTACTATGTATAGTTCTATTATATGGGCGCTACTATGTATAGTTCTATTATATGGGCACTACTATGGCTGGTTCTATTATATGGGCACTATTATGTATAGTTCTATTATATGGGCACTACTGTGTATAGTTCTATTATATGGGCACTACTATGTATAGTTCTATTATATGGGCACTACTATGTATCGTTCTATTATATGGGCACTACTATGTATAGTTCTATTATATGGGCACTACTATGTATAGTTCTATTATATGGGCACTACTATGTATAGTTCTATTATATGGGCACTACTATGTATAGTTCTATTATATGGGCACTACTATGTATCGTTCTATTATATGGACACTACTATGTATAGTTCCATTATATGGGCACTACTATGTATAGTTCTATTATATGGGCACTACTATGAATAGTTCTATTATATGGGCACTACTTTGTATAGTTCTATTATATGGGCACTACTATGGCTGGTTCTATTATATGGGCACTACTATGTATAGTTCTACTATATGGCACTACTATGTATAGTTCTATTATATGGGCACTACTATGTATAGTTCTATTATATGGCACTACTGTGTATAGTTCTATTATATGGGCACTACTATAGCTGGTTCTATTATATGGGCACTACTATAGCTGGTTCTATTATATGGGCACTACTATGACTAGTTCTATTATATGGGCACTACTATGACTGGTTCTATTATATGGGCACTACTATGGCTGGTTCTATTATAAGGGCACTACTATGGCTGGTTCTATTATATGGGCACTACTATGGCTGGTTCTATTATATGGGCACTACTGTGTATAGTTTTATTATATGGGCACTACTATGGCTGGTTCAATTATATGGGCACTACTATGGCTGGTTCTATTGTATGGGCACTACTATGGCTGGTTCTATTATATGGGCACTACTGTGTATAGTTCTATTATATGGGCACTACTATGAATAGTTCTATTATATGGGCACTACTATGTATAGTTCTATTATATGGGCACTACTATGGCTGGTTCTATTATATGGGCACTACTATGTATAGTTCTATTATATGGGCACTACTATGTATAGTTCTATTATATGGGCACTACTATGTATAGTTCTATTATATGGGCACTACTATGTATCGTTCTATTATATGGGCGCTACTATGTATAGTTCTATTATATGGGCACTACTATGTATAGTTCTATTAAATGGGCACTACTATGAATAGTTCTATTATATGGGCACTACTATGTATAGTTCTATTATATGGGCACTACTATGGCTGGTTCTATTATATGGGCACTACTATGTATAGTTCTATTATATGGCACTACTGTGTATAGTTCTATTATAAGGGCACTACTATGTATAGTTCTATTATATGGCACTACTGTGTATAGTTCTATTATATGGGCACTACTATAGCTGGTTCTATTATATGGGCACTACTATGGCTGGTTCTATTATATGGGCACTACTATAGCTGGTTCTATTAGATGGGCACTACTATGACTGGTTCTATTATATGGGCACTACTATGGCTGATTCTATTATATGAGCACTACTATGTATAGTTCTATTATATGGGCACTACTATGACTGGTTCTATTATATGGGCACTACTATGGCTGGTTCTATTATATGGGCACTACTATAGCTGGCTCTATTATATGGGCACTACTATAGCTGGTTCTATTATATGGGCACTACTATGACTGGTTCTATTATATGGGCACTACTATGGCTGGTTCTATTATATGGGCACTACTATAGCTGGTTCTATTATATGGGCACTACTATGACTGGTTCTATTATATGGGCACTACTAAGGCTGGTTCTATTATATGGGCACTACTACGGCTGGTTCTATTATATGGGCACTACTATGGCTGGTTCTATTATATGGGCACTACTGTGTATAGTTCTATTATATGGGCACTACTATGGCTGGTTCTATTGTATGGGCACTACTATGACTGGTTCTATTATATTGGCACTACTATGACTGGTTCTATTATATGGGCACTACTATAGCTGGTTCTATTATATGGGCACTACTATGACTGATTCTATTATATGGGCACTACTATAGCTGGTTCTATTATATGGGCACTACTATGGCAGGTTCTATTATATGGGCACTACTATAGCTGGTTCTATTATATGGGCACTACTATGACTGGTTCTATTATATGGGCACTACTATGGCTGGTTCTATTATATGAGCACTACTATGTATAGTTCTATTATATGGGCACTACTATGACTGGTTCTATTATATGGGCACTACTATGGCTGGTTCTATTATATGGGCACTACTATAGCTGGTTCTATTATATGGGCACTACTATGGCTGGTTCTATTATCTGAGCACTACTATGTATAGTTCTATTATATGGGCACTACTATGACTGGTTCTATTATATGGGCACTACTATGGCTGGTTCTATTATATGGGCACTACTATGGCTGTTTCTATTATATGGGCACTACTATGGCTGGTTCTATTATATGGGCACTACTATGGCTGGTTCTATTATATAAGCACTACTATGACTGGTTCTATTACATGGGCACTACTATGGCTGGTTCTATTATATGGGCACTACTATGGCTGGTTCTATTATATGGGCACTACTGTGTATATTTCTATTAAATGGGCACTACTATGGCTGGTTCTATTATATGGGCACTACTATGGCTCGTTCTATTATATGGGCACTACTGTGTATATTTCTATTATATGGGCACTACTATGGCTGGTTCTATTATATGGGCACTACTATGGCTGGTTCTATTATATGGGCACTACTATAGCTGGTTCTATTATATGGGCACTACTATGGCTGGTTCTATTATATGGGCACTACTGTGTATATTTCTATTATATGGGCACTGCTATGGCTGGTCCTATTATATGGGCACTACTATGGCTGGTTCTATTATATGGGCACTACTATAGCTGGTTCTATTATATGGGCACTACTATAGCTGGTTCTATTATATGGGCACTACTGTGTATAGTTCTATTATATGGGCACTACTATGGCTGATTCTATTATATGGGCACTACTGTGTATAGTTCTATTATATGGGCACTACTATGGCTGATTCTATTATATGGGCACTACTATGTATAGTTCTATTATATGGGCACTACTATGTATAGTTCTATTATATGGGCACTACTATGTATAGTTCTATTATATGGGCACTACTATGGTTGGTTCTATTATATGGGCACTACTATGGCTGATTCTATTATATGAGCACTACTATGGCTGGTTCTATTATATGGGCACTTCTATGGCTGGTTCTATTATATGGGCACTACTATGACTGGTTCTATTATATGGGTACTACTATGGCTGGTTCTATTATATGGGCACTACTATGGCTGGTTCTATTATATGGGCACTACTATGGCTGGTTCTATTATATGAGCACTACTATGTATAGTTCTATTATATGGGCACTACTATGGCTGGTTCTATTATATGAGCACTACTATGTATAGTTCTATTATATGGGCACTACTATGGCTGATTCTATTATATGGGCACTACTATGGTTGGTTCTATTATATGGGCACTACTATGGCTGATTCTATTATATGGGCACTACTATGGCTGGTTCTATTATATGGGCACTACTATGGCTGGTTCTATTATATGGGCACTACTATGACTGGTTCTATTATATGGGCACTACTATGGCTGGTTCTATTATATGGGCACTACTATGGCTGGTTCTATTATATGGGCACTACTATATCTGGTTCTATTATATGAGCACTACTATGTATAGTTCTATTATATGGGCACTACTATGGCTGATCCTATTATATGGGCACTACTATGGTTGGTTCTATTATATTGGCACTACTATGGCTGATTCTATTATATGGGCACTACTATGGCTGGTTCTATTATATGGGCACTACTATGGCTGGTTCTATTATATGGGCACTACTATGGCTGGTTCTATTATATGGGCACTACTATATCTGGTTCTATTATATGAGCACTACTATGTATAGTTCTATTATATGGGCACTACTATGGCTGATTCTATTATATGGGCACTACTATGGTTGGTTCTATTATATGGGCACTACTATGGCTGATTCTATTATATGGGCACTACTATGGCTGGTTCTATTATATGGGAACTACTATGGCTGGTTCTATTATATGGGCACTACTATGACTGGTTCTATTATATGGGCACTACTATAGCTGGTTCTATTATATGGGCACTACTATGGCTGGTTCTATTATATGGGCACTACTATGGCTGGTTCTATTATATGGGCAATACTATGGCTGGTTCTATTATATGGGCACTACTATGGCTGGTTCTATTATATGGGCACTACTATGACTGGTTCTATTATATGGGCACTACTATGACTGGTTCTATTATATGGGCACTACTATGACTGGTTCTATTATATGGGCACTACTATGGCTGGTTCTATTATATGGGCACTACTATGGCTGGTTCTATTATATGGGCACTACTGTGTATAGTTGCGCAGTGACTTTCATTGCGTCTTTTTTGATAGAATATTTTCCTAATTTACTATTGCGCAGCAGGCAACAGTTTATGTACAAATATAGAACACTAAGGAGGATGAAGCAGTGATGAGACCAAATCCCTCCGCCAGTGATGGGGCCTCCTCACAGTATATAGTGCACAGAGGAGGATGAAGCAGTGATGAGACCAAATCCCTCCGCCAGTGATGGGTCCTCCTCACAGTATATAGTGCACAGAGGAGGATGAAGCAGTGATGAGACCAAATCCCTCCGCCAGTGATGGGTCCTCCTCACAGTATATAGTGCACAGAGGAGGATGAAGCAGTGATGAGAGATGAGACCAAATCCCTCCGCCAGTGATGGGGCCTCCTCACAGTATATAGTGCGCAGAGGAGGATGAAGCAGTGATGAGACCAAATCCCTCCGCCAGTGATGGGTCCTCCTCACAGTATATAGTGCACAGAGGAGGATGAAGCAGTGATGAGAGATGAGACCAAATCCCTCCGCCAGTGATGGGGCCTCCTCACAGTATATAGTGCGCAGAGGAGGATGAAGCAGTGATGAGACCAAATCCCTCCGCCAGTGATGGGGCCTCCTCACAATATGTAGTGGGCAGAGGAGGATGATCAGCCAGTGATGAGTGTTGAGACCAAATCCCTCCGCCAGTGATGGGGCCTCCTCACAGTATATAGTGCGCAGAGGAGGATGAAGCCGTGATGAGACCAAATCCCTCCGCCAGTGATGGGGCCTCCTCACAGTATATTGTGCACAGAGGAGGATGAAGCAGTGATGAGACCAAATCCTTCCGCCAGTGATGGGTCCTCCTCACAGTATATAGTACGCAGAGGAGGATGAAGCAGTGATTAGATCAAATCCTTCCGCCAGTGATGGGGCCTCCTCACAATATATAGTGCACAGAGGAGGATGAAGCAGTGATGAGACCAAATCCCTCCGCCAGTGATGAGACCAAATCCCTCCGCCAGTTATGTGTCCTCCTCACAGTATATAGTGCACAGAGGATGATGAAGCAGTGATGAGACCAAATCCCTCCGCCAGTGATGGGTCCTCCTCACAGTATATAGTGCGCAGAGGAGGATGAAGCAGTGATGAGAGATGAGACAAAATCCCTCCGCCAGTGATGGGGCCTCCTCACAGTATATAGTGCGCAGAGGAGGATGAAGCAGTGATGAGACCAAATCCCTCCGCCAGTGATGGGGCCTCCTCACATTATATAGTGCGCAGAGGAGGATGAAGCAGTGATGAGACCAAATCCCTCCGCCAGTGATGGGGCCTCCTCACATTATATAGTGCGCAGAGGAGGATGAAGCAGTGATGAGACCAAATCCCTCCACCAGTGATGTGGCCTCCTCACAGTATATAGTGCGCAGAGGAGGATGAAGCAGTGATGAGAGATGAGACCAAATCCCTCCGCCAGTGATGGGGCCTCCTCACAGTATATAGTACGCAGAAGAGGATGAAGCAGTGATGAGACCAAATCCCTCCACCAGTGATGGGGCCTCCTCACATTATATAGTGCGCAGAGGAGGATGAAGCAGTGATGAGACCAAATCCCTCCGCCAGTGATGTGGCCTCCTCACAGTATATAGTGCGCAGAGGAGGATGAAGCAGTGATGAGAGATGAGACCAAATCCCTCCGCCAGTGATGGGGCCTCCTCACAGTATATAGTGCGCAGAAGAGGATGAAGCAGTGATGAGACCAAATCCCTCCACCAGTGATGGGGCCTCCTCACATTATATAGTGCGCAGAGGAGGATGAAGCAGTGATGAGACCAAATCCCTCCGCCAGTGATGTGGCCTCCTCACAGTATATAGTCACGACGTCACACCATGCCCCCTTACGACGTCACACCATGCCCCCTCATGACGTCACACCATGCCCCCTCATGACGTCACACCATGCCCCCTCATGACGTCACACCATGCCCCCTCACGACGTCACACCACGCCCCCTCATGACATCACACCACGCCCCCTCATGACGTCACACCATGCCCCCTCATGACGTCACACCATGCCCCCTCATGACGTCACACCATGCCCCCTCAATGCTTGGTGTGCATCACGCTCCCTCCCATAGACTTTGATTGAGGGGCGTGGCATCACAAGGGGCGTGGCCGTGACATAGCGACCCCTGCAGCCCACACCCAGCGTTGGGAACAAAATGTTCCGAATGATGGGGCAGTGTGGTACCCCTTTAATAGTGGCGTGTTTAGGCCTAGGGCAGCGTGAGGTGTAAATACGGCCCTGGTGGAGGTATTTTATGTGTACGGCGTCCATTTTAGGACATTGTCAGTTGTCAACCGTAACTCCGTCCTGCATCAGGCGAAACAGCGTCCTGCCTCCTCCCTCGGACCACTCGCCGTCAATCACAACTCCGTCCTCCGTCAGGCGAAACAGCGTCCCGTCTCCTCCCTCGGACCAATCTCCGTCAGTCACAACTCCGTCCCCCGTCAGGCGAAACAGCGTCCCGTCTCCTCCCTCGGTCCCCTCTCCCTCACAACTCCGTCCCCCGTCAGGCGAAACAGCGTCCCGTCTCCTCCCTCGGACCACTCGCCGTCAGTCACAACTCCGTCCTCCGTCAGGCGAAACAGCGTCCCGTCTCCTCCCTTGGACCAATCTCCGTCAGTCACAACTCTGTCCTCCGTCAGGCGAAACAGCGTCCCGTCTCCTCCCTCGGACCACTCTCCGTCAGTCACAACTCCGTCCTCCGTCAGGCGAAACAGCGTCCCGCCTCCTCCCTCGGACCACTCGCCGTCAGTCACAACTCCGTCCTCCGTCAGGCGAAACAGCGTCCCGTCTCCTCCCTCGGACCACTCGCCGTCAGTCACAACTCCGTCCTCCGTCAGGCGAAACAGCGTCCCGTCTCCTCCCTCGGACCACTCTCCGTCAGTCACAACTCCGTCCTCCGTCAGGCGAAACAGCGTCCCGTCTCCTCCCTCGGACCACTCGCCGTCAGTCACAACTCCGTCCTCCGTCAGGCGAAACAGCGTCCCGCCTCCTCCCTCGGACCACTCTCCGTCAGTCACAACTCTGTCCTCCGTCAGGCGAAACAGCGTCCCGTCTCCTCCCTCGGACCACTCGCCGTCAGTCACAACTCCGTCCTCCGTCAGGCGAAACAGCGTCCCGCCTCCTCCCTCGGACCACTCTCCGTCAGTCACAACTCTGTCCTCCGTCAGGCGAAACAGCGTCCCGTCTCCTCCCTCGGACCACTCTCCGTCAGTCACAACTCCGTCCTCCGTCAGGCGAAACATCGTCCCGTCTCCTCCCTCGGACCAATCTCCGTCAGTCACAACTCTGTCCTCCGTCAGGCGAAACAGCGTCCCGTCTCCTCCCTCGGACCACTCTCCGTCAGTCACAACTCCGTCCTCCGTCAGGCGAAACAGCGTCCCGTCTCCTCCCTCGGACCACTCGCCGTCAGTCACAACTCCGTCCTCCGTCAGGCGAAACAGCGTCCCGTCTCCTCCCTCGGACCACTCGCCGTCAGTCACAACTCTGTCCTCCGTCAGGCGAAACAGCGTCCCGTCTCCTCCCTCGGACCACTCGCCGTCAGTCACAACTCCGTCCTCCGTCAGGCGAAACAGCGTCCCGCCTCCTCCCTCGGACCACTCTCCGTCAGTCACAACTCCGTCCCCCGTCAGGCGAAACTATTACCTGGAATCTTTTGATTGCAAACACTGAACAATGCTGGGCCGTAGCACAGCATTGATCAACCTTATGGGCGTTTCATGAGTACAGGCTGCTGAGGATGACTGCAGGATTGGAGCGCCGATATTACGATGGGTACTCCACGGAAAATAAGAAAAGTAAGCTTTGAAGTACATTATTTAAAATAAGAAGTGCCCTTGTTTTTTACTTGAACCCCGGCCCTCTAAAATGTCTGTGCATGTCCCTGTGGCCACTATTATATATGGCAGGCACTATTATATGGGCACTATTAAAGCTGATACTATTTTATGGGCACTACTATGTATGGTTCAATTATCTGGGCACTACTGTATCTGAGACTTTTATTTAGATACGGGTATAGATGGTTACATTATATCGGTACTATTATGCCTGATCCCATCATATGGACACGACTATAGCTGCCTATATTATATGGGCACTACTATGACTGAAACTACACTGCTCAGAAAAATAATGGGATCACTGCGATAACACGTCGTAGATCTGAATGAACTAATCGTATGAAATCCTTTCCTCTTTACATAGTAGAATGTAACAACAAAATCACACAAAATTATCAATGGAAATCATCAACCCATGGAGGTCTGGATATGGAGTCACAGAGGAAAACCCCACTACAGGCTGATCCAACTTTATGTAATGTCCTTAATAGAAGTCCCAATGAGGCTCAGTAGTGTGTGTGGCCTCCACGTGCCCGTATGACCTCCCCGCCTGGGCATGCTCCTGATGAGGTGGAGGATGGTCTCCTGAGGGATGTCCTCCCAGACCTGGACTAAAGCATCCGCCAACTCCTGGACAGTCTGTGGTGGATGGAGCGAGACGTCCCAGATGTGCTCAATCGGATTCAGGGGAACGGGCGGCCAGTCCATAGCATCAATGCCTTCCTCTTGTAGGAACTGCTGACACACTCCAGCCACATGAGGTCTAGCATTGTCTTGTATTAGGAGGAACCCAACCGCACCAGCATATGGTCTCACAAGGGGTCTGAGGATCTCGGTACCTAATGGCAGTCAGGCTACCTCTGGCAAGCACATGGAGGGCTGTGCGGCCCCCCAAAGAAATGCCACCCCACACCATTACTGACCCACCACCAAACCGGTCATGCTGGAGGATGTTGCAAGCAGCAGAACATTCTTCACGGTGTCTCCAGACTCTGTCACGTCTGTCACATGTGCTCAGTGTGAACCTGCTTTCATCTGTGAAGAGCACAGGGCGCCAGTGGTGAATTTGCCAATCTTAGTGTTCTCTGGTAAATGCCAAACGTCCTGCATGGTGTTGGGCTGTAAGCACAACCCCCACCTGTGGACGTCGGGCCCTCATACCACCCTCATGGAGTCTGTTTCTGACCGTTTGAGTGGACACATGCACATTTGTGGCCTGGCTCCTGGTAGCACCTCCATGCTCTGGACACTATGCTGACAGACACAGCAAACCTTCTTGCCACAGCTCGCATTGATGTGCCATCCTGGATGAGCTGCACTACCTGAGCCACTTGTGTGGGTTGTAGACTCCGTCTCATGCTACCACTAGAGTGAAAGCACCGCCAGCATTCAAAAGTGACCAAAACATCAGCCAGGAAGCATAGGAACTGAGAAGTGGTCTGTGGTCACCGCCTGCAGAACCACTCCTTTATTGGGGGTGTCTTGCTAATTGCCTATAATTTCCACGTGTTGTCTGTTCCATGTGAAATTGATTGTCAATCAGTGTTCTTCCTGTTCTGTATAATACAGTGTATTATATGGGCACTACTTTGGATGGTACTATAATAAGGACCTCTGTACCCCTATATCTACACCCCTGACTGATACCTCTGTACCCCTATATCTTCACCCCTGACTGACACCTCTGTACCCCTATATCTACGCCCCTGATACCTCTGTACCCCTATATCTTCACCCCTGACTGATACCTCTGTACCCCTATATCTACACCCCTGATACCACTGTACCCCTATATCTACGCCCCTGACTGATACCTCTGTACCCCTATATCTACACCCCTGATGCCTCTGTACCCCTATATCTACACCCCTGACTGATATGTCTGTACCCCTATATCTTCACCCCTGACTGATACCTCTGTACCCCTATATCTATACCCCTGATACCTCTGTACCCCTATATCTACACCCCTGATACCTATGTACCCCTATATCTACACCCCTGATACCTCTGAACCCATATATCTACACCCCTGACTGATACCTCTGTACCCCTATATCAACACCCCTGATACCTCTGTACCCCTATATCTACACCCCTGATACCTCTGTACCCCTATATCTACACCCCTGATACCTCTGTACCCCTATATCTACACCCCTGATACCTCTGTACCCCTATATCTACACCCCTGATACCTCTGTACCCCTATATCTACGCCCTTGACTGACACCTCTGTACCCCTATATCTACACCCTGATACCTCTGTACCCCTATATCTATGCCCCTGACTGATACCTCTGTACCCCTATATCTACACCCCTGATACCTCTGTACCCCTATATCTACACCCCTGATACCTCTGTACCCCTATATCTACACCCCTGATACCTCTGTACCCCTATATCTACACCCCTGATACCTCTGTACCCCTATATCTACGCCCTTGACTGACACCTCTGTACCCCTATATCTACACCCTGATACCTCTGTACCCCTATATCTATGCCCCTGACTGATACCTCTGTACCCCTATATCTTTACCCCTGACTGATACCTCTGTACCCCTATATCTACACCCCTGATACCTCTGTACCCCTATACCTACACCCCTGATACCTCTGTACCCCTATATCTTCACCACTGATACCTCTGAACCCATATATCTACACCCCTGACTGATACCTCTGTACCCCTATATCTACACCCCTGCTACCTCTGTACCCCTATATCTACACCCCTGATACCTCTGTACCCCTATATCTACACCCCTGATACCTCTGAACCCATATATATATACACTCCTGACTGATACCTCTGTACCCCTATATCTACACCCCTGCTACCTCTGTACCCCTATATCTACACCCCTGATACCTCTGTACCCCTATATCTATGCCCCTGACTGATATCTCTGTACCCCTATATCTTCACCCCTGACTGATACCTCTGTACCCCTATATCTACACCCCTGATACCTCTGTACCCCATATATCTACGCCCCTGACTGATACCTCTGTACCCCTATATCTACACCCCTGATACCTCTGTACCCCTATATCTTCACCCCTGACTGATACCTCTGTACCCCTATATCTACACCCCTGATACCTCTGTACCCCTAAACCTACACCCCTGATACCTCTGTACCCCTAAACCTACACCCCTGATACCTCTGTACCCCTATATCTACACCCCTGATACCTCTGTACCCCTATATCTACACCCCTGATACCTCTGTACCCCTATATCTACACCCCTGATACCTCTGTACCCCTATATCTACACCCCTGATACCGCTGAACCCATATATCTACACCCCTGACTGATACCTCTGTACCCCTATATCTACACCCCTGATACCTCTGTACCCCTATATCTACACCCCTGATACCTCTGTACCCCTATATCTACACCCCTGACTGACACCTCTGTACCCCTATATCTACACCCCTGATACCTCTGTACCCCTATAGCTACGCCCCTGACTGATACCTCTGTACCCCTATATCTTCACCCCTGACTGATACCTCTGTACCCCTATATCTACACCCCTGATACCTCTGTACCCCTATATCTACACCCCTGATACCTCTGTACCCCTATATCTTCACCCTTGACTGACACCTCTGTACCCCTATATCTACACCCTGATACCTCTGTACCCCTATATCTATGCCCCTGACTGATACCTCTGTACCCCTGTATCTTCACCCCTGACTGATACCTCTGTACCCCTATATCTACACCCCTGATACCTCTGTACCCCTATATCTACACCCCTGATACCTCTGTACCCCTATACCTACACCCCTGATACCTCTGTACCCCTATATCTTCACCCCTGATACCTCTGTACCCATATATCTACACCCCTGACTGATACCTCTGTACCCCTATATCTACACCCCTGCTACCTCTGTACCCCTATATCTACACCACTGATACCTCTGTACCCCTATATCTACACCCCTGATACCTCTGAACCCATATATATACACTCCTGACTGATACCTCTGTACCCCTATATCTACACACCTGATACCTCTGTACCCCTATATCTATGCCCCTGACTGATATCTCTGTACCCCTATATCTTCACCCCTGACTGATACCTCTGTACCCCTATATCTACACCCCTGATACCTCTGTACCCCTATATCTACGCCCCTGACTGATACCTCTGTACCCCTATATCTACACCCCTGATACCTCTGTACCCCTATATCTTCACCCCTGACTGATACCTCTGTACCCCTATATCTACACCCCTGATACCTCTGTACCCCTATACCTACACCCCTGATACCTCTGTACCCCTATATCTTCACCCCTGATACCTCTGTACCCCTATATCTACACCCCTGATACCTCTGTACCCCTATATCTACACCCCTGATACCTCTGTACCCCTATATCTACATCCCTGATACCTCTGTACCCCTATATCTACACCCCTGATACCTCTGTACCCCTATATCTACACCCCTGATACCGCTGTACCCCTATATCTACACCCCAGATACCTCTGTACCCCTATATCTACACCCCTGATACCGCTGAACCCATATATCTACACCCCTGACTGATACCTCTGTACCCCTATATCTACACCCCTGACTGACACCTCTGTACACCTATATCTACACCCCTGATACCTCTGTACCCCTATAGCTACGCCCCTGACTGATACCTCTGTACCCCTATATCTTCACCCCTGACTGATACCTCTGTACCCCTAAACCTACACCCCTGATACCTCTGTACCCCTATATCTACACCCCTGATACCTCTGTACCCCTATATCTACACCCCTGATACCTCTGTACCCCTATATCTACACCCCTGATACCTCTGTACCCCTATATCTACACCCCTGATACCGCTGAACCCATATATCTACACCCCTGACTGATACCTCTGTACCCCTATATCTACACCCCTGATACCTCTGTACCCCTATATCTACACCCCTGATACAGCTGAACCCATATATCTACACCCCTGACTGATACCTCTGTACCCCTATATCTACACCCCTGACTGATACCTCTGTACCCCTATATCTACACCCCTGATACCTCTGTACCCCTATATCTTCACCCCTGATACCTCTGTACCCCTATATCTACACCCCTGATACCTCTGTACCCCTATATCTACACCCCTGATACCTCTGTACCCCTATATCTACACCCCTGATACCTCTGTACCCCTATATCTACACCCCTGATACCTCTGTACCCCTATATCTACACCCCTGATACCTCTGTACCCCTATATCTACACCCCTGATACCTCTGTACCCCTATATCTACACCCCTGATACAGCTGAACCCATATATCTACACCCCTGACTGATACCTCTGTACTCCTATATCTACACCCCTGACTGATACCTCTGTACCCCTATATCTACACCCCTGATACCTCTGTACCCCTATATCTTCACCCCTGATACCTCTGTACCCCTATATCTACACCCCTGATACCGCTAAACCACCATATCAACACCCCTGACTGATACCTCTGTACCCCTATATCTACACCCCTGACTGACACCTCTGTACCCCTATATCTACACCCCTGACTGATACCTCTGTACCCCTATATCTACACCCCTGACTGATACCTCTGTACCCCCATATCTACACCCCTGATACCTCTGTACCCCTATATCTACACCCCTGACTGACACCTCTGTACCCCTATATCTACACCCCTGATACCTCTGTACCCCTATAGCTACGCCCCTGACTGATACCTCTGTACCCATATATCTTCAATCCTGACTGATACCTCTGTACCCCTATATCTACACCCCTGATACCTCTGTACCCCTATATCTACACCCCTGATACCTCTGTACCCCTATATCTACACCCCCTGATACCTCTGTACCCCTATATCTACACCCCTGATACCTCTGTACCCCTAAATCTGCACCCCTGATACCTCTGTACCCCTATATCTACACCCCTGATACCTCTGTACCCCTATATCTACACCCCTGATACCTCTGTACCCCTATATCTACACCCCTGATACCTCTGTACCCCTATATATTCACCCCTGATACCTCTGTACCCCTATATCTACACCCCTGATACCTCTGTACCCCTATATCTACACCCCTGATACCTCTGTACCCCTATATCTACACCCCTGTTTATGCTTCCCCCTATTTCACATTCCTCCGCACACAGGGATCACACTGAGGATTCTGCACAGAGTTCTGTCCTTTGCGGATCCTTGATATTAACCCCTTGATAGCTGTATATTCTGCTCCACATAACCCAGCAGTGGACGTGTCCCTCTATATCTGACTCCATTTACTCCTCTGCGGCTGCAGTTTTGTGGGGATCGTAGTTTTGCTGTCAGGGAGATATTCATCCCTATTCCTGCATTGATAACTCCGCACTACACCACACAGCAGAGCCCACAAGGTTCTCCACGTCTCCTACAGAACTTCTCCCCTGACATCTCCCTATGGAAGGTGAATTCACTGCAACCAGGAGCCGGTGATGTCCCCGGGGAACAATCTCTGTCAGGAGGGAAGGAGAACCTGAACTTTACATGTCCTCAGGATCTCACCCTGCTCAAGATCTGTACAGCAACACGGCCAGAGCCGAAACCTCACAGCTAGAACCAGAACCGCACAGCTAGAACCAGAACCGCACAGCCAGAACCAGAACCGCACAGCCAGAACCAGAACCGCACTGCTAGAACCATAACCTCACAGCCAGAACCAGAACTGCACAGCTAGAACCAGAACCTCACAGCTAGAACCAGAACCGCACAGCCAGAACCAGAACCTCACAGCTAGAACCAGAATCTCACAGCTAGAACCAGAACCACACAGCTAGAACCAGAACCGCACAGCCAGAACCAGAACCTCACAGCTAGAACCAGAACCTCACAGCCAGAACCAGAACCGCACAGCTAGAACCAGAACCACACAGCTAGAACCAGAACATCACAGCTAGAACCAGAACCTCACAGCTAGAACCAGAACCGCACAGCCAGAACCAGAACCTCACAGCTAGAACCAGAACCTCACAGCTAGAACCAGAACTGCACAGCTAGAACCAGAACCTCACAGCTAGAACCAGAACCGCACAGCCAGAACCAGAACCTCACAGCTAGAACCAGAACCTCACAGCTAGAACCAGAACCGCACAGCTAGAACCAGAACCTCACAGCTAGAACCAGAACTGCACAGCTAGAACCAGAACTGCACAGCTAGAACCAGAACTGCACAGCTAGAATCAGAACTGCACAGCTAGAACCAGAACCGCACTGCTAGAACCAGAACCTCATAGCTAGAACCAAAATCGCACAGCTAGAACCAGAACCTCATAGCTAGAACCAGAACCGCACTGCTAGAACAAGAACTGCACTACTAGAACCAGAACTGCACTGCTAGAACCAGAACATCACAGCCAGAACCAGAACCGCACTGCTAGAACCAGAACATCACAGCCAGAACCAGAACATCACCGCCAGAACCAGAACCGCACTGCTAGAACCAGAACATCCCAGCCAGAGCCAGAACATCACAGCCAGAACCTGAACATCAAAGCTAGAACCGGAACCACACTGCTGGAACATAAACCTCACAGCTAGAACCAGAACATCACAGCCAGAACCAGAACCGCACAGCTAGAACCAGAACCTCACAGCTAGAACCAGAGCATCACAGCTAGAACCAGAACATCACAGCCAGAACCAGAACATCACAGCTAGAACCAGATCATCACAGTCAGAACCAGAACATCACTGCTAGAACCAGAACATCACAGCTAGAACCAGAACCACACTTCTAGAACCAGAATATCACAGCCAGAACCAGAACATCACAGCCAGAACCTGAACATTACAGCTAGATAACAAACCACACTGCTAGAACCAGGACCTCACAGCTAGAACCAGAACCGCAATGCTAGAACCAGAACTGCACTGCTAGAACCAGGACCTCACTGCTAGAACCAGAAAATCATAACTAGAACCTCACAGCTAGAACAAGAACCTCACAGCCAAAACCAGAACCTCACTGCTAGAACCAGAACCTCACTGCTAGAACCAGAACCTCACTGCTAGAACCAGAGCCTCACAGCTAGAACCAGGACATCTCAGATTGAACCAGAATCTCGCAGCTAGAATCAGAAATTCTCAGCCAGAGCCAAAAACTCACAGATAGAACAAAAAGCTTACCTCCAGAACAAGAAGCTCACAACTAGAACCACAACGTCACATCCTGAACCAGAACCTCACAGCTAGAACCAAAACCTCCCAATCTGAATTTTACAGCTAGAACCCCAGAATCTCAGCTAGAACTAGAACCTCACAGCAAGAACCGGAACCTCACAGATAGAACCCAAACCTCACAGCTAATACCAGAACCTCACAGCTAGAACCAGAACATTCCAACTAGAACCCAAACCTCACAGGTAATACCAGAACATAACAGCTAGAACTAGGACCTTACAGCTAGAACCAGAACCTCACAGCCAAATCCAGAACCTCACATCCAGAAACGGAACCTCACAGCTAGAGCTCAAACCTCACAGATAAAACAAGAACCTCATACAGTGGGGCAAAAAAATATTTAGTCAGCCCCCGATTGTACAAGTTCTCCCCCTTATAAAGATGAGGCTGTAATTATCATCATAGGTTATAACCTCAACTATGAGACAGAATGAGAAAAATCCATAAATCCCATGTAGAATTTCTTATGAATTAATTGGTAAATTCTTTGGTCACCAACAAACAAGTAAGATTTCTGTCTCTCACAGACCTGTAACTTCTATAAGGCTGGGTTCACACTACGTTTTGTCCCATACGGGAGCGCATACGGCAGGGGGGAGTTAAAAGCTCGCGCTCCCGTATGTGACCGTATGCGCTCCCGTATGTCATTCATTTCAATGAGCCGACCGGAGTGAAACGTTCGGTCCGGTCGGCTCATTTTTGCGCCGTATGCGCTTTTACAACCGGACCTAAAACCGTGGTTGACCACAGTTTTAGGTCCGGTTGTAAAAGCGCATACGGCGCAAAAATGAGCCGACCGGACCGAACGTTTCACTCCGGTCGGCTCATTGAAATGAATGACATACGGGAGCGCATACGGTCACATACGGGAGCGCGAGCTTTTAGCTCCCCCCTGCCGTATGCGCTCCCGTATGGGACAAAACGTAGTGTGGACCCAGCCTTAGAGTCTCCTCTGTCCTCCACTCGTTACCTGTATTAATGGATCCTATGTGAACTTGTTATCAGTATAAAAGACACCTGTCCACAACCTCAAACAGTCACACTCCAAACTCCACTATGGCCAAGACCAAAGAGCTGGCGAAGGACACCAGAAACAAAATAGTAGTCCTGCACCAGGCTGGGAAGACTGAATCCACAATAGGCAAGCAGCTTGGTGTGAAGAAATCCACTGTGGGAGCAATTATTAGAAAATGGAAGACATACAAGACCACTGATAATCTCCCTCCATCTGGGGCTCCACGCAAGATCTCACCCTGTGGTGTCAAAATGATCACAAGAACGGTGAGAAAAAATCCCAGAACCACACAAGGGGGCCTAGTGAATGACCTGCAGAGAGCTGGGACCAAAATAACAAAGGCTACTATACCGACAGGGACTCAAATCATGCAGTGCCAGACGTGTCCCCCTGCTTAAGCCAGTACATGTCCGGGCCCGTCTGAAGTTTGCTAGAGAGCATTTGGATGATGCAGAAGAGGATTGAGAGAATGTCATATGGTTAGATGAAAGTCGAACTTTTTGGTAAAAACTCAACTCGTCGTGTTTGGAGGAGAAAGAATGCTGAGTTGCATCCAAAGAACACCATACCTACTGTGAAGCATGGGGGGTGGAAACATCAGGCTTTGGGGCTGTTTTTCTGAAAAGGGACCAGGACGACTGATCCTTGTAAAGGAAAGAATTAATGGGGCCATGTATCGTGAGATTTTGAGTGAAAACCTCCTTCCATCAGCAAGAGCATTGAAGATGAAACGTGGCTGGGTCTTTCAGTATGACAATGATCCCAAACACATCACCCGGGCAACGAAGGAGTGGCTTCATAAGAAGCATTTCAAGGTCCTGGAGTGGCCTAGCCAGTCTCCAGATCTCAACCCCCTAGAAAACCTTTGGAGGGAGTTGAGTCTGTGTTGCACAGCGACAGCCCCAAAACATCACTGCTTTAGAGGAGATCTACATGGAGAATGGGCCAAAATACAAGCAACAGTGTGTGAGAACCTTGTGAAGACAGAAAACATGTGACCTCTGTCATTACCAACAAAGGGATATAACAAAGTATTGAGAGGAACTTTTCTTATTCACCAAATACATATTTTCCACCATAATTTGCAGATAAATTCTTTAATAATCAGACAATGTGATGTTATGGATTTTTCTCATTCTGTCTCATAGTTGAGGTTATAACCTATGATGATAATTACAGCCTCATCTTTATAAGGGGGAGAACTTGTATAATTGGGGGCTGACTAAATACTTTTTTGCCCCACTGTATCTAGAACCAGAACCTCACAGCCAGATCCGGAATCTTTAAGCAAGAGCCAGAAAAATGACCCACGATTGTGATGGGACACTGTCTACTGAGCCGCTGTATCTGTGTGCTGAGCTGCTGTATCTAAGCCTGTCCTGTGTTATCCTGTGTGCTGAGCCGCGGTATCTAAGCCTGTCATGTGTTATCGTGTTCTGAGCTGCTGTATCTAAGCCTGTCCTGTGTTATCCTGTGTGCACAGCTGCTGTATCTAAGCCTGTCCTGTGTTATCCTGTGTGCACAGCCGCGGTATCTAAGCCTGTCCTGTGTTATCCTGTGTGCACAGCCGCTGTATCTAAGCCTGTCCTGTGTTATCCTGTGTGCACAGCCGCTGTATCTAAGCCTGTCCTGTGTTATCCTGTGTGCACAGCCGCTGTATCTAAGCCTGTCCTGTGTTATCCTGTGTGTACAGCCGCTGTATCTAAGCCTGTCCTGTGTTATCCTGTGTGCTGAGCTGCTGTATCTAAGCCTGTCCTGTGTTATCATGTGTGCACAGCCGCTGTATCTAAGCCTGTCCTGTGTTATCCTGTGCACTGAGCCGCTGTATCTAAGCCTGTCCTGTGTTATCCTGTGTGCACAGCCGCTGTATCTAAGCCTGTCATGTGTTATCCTGTGTTCTGAGCTGCTGTATCTAAGCCTGTCCTGTGTTATCCTGTGTGCACAGCCGCTGTATCTAAGCCTGTCCTGTGTTATCCTGTGTGCTGAGTTGCTGTATCTAAGCCTGTCATGTGTTATCTTGTGTGCTGAGTTGCTGTATCTAAGCCTGTCCTGTGTAATCTTGTGTGCTGAGCCGCGGTATCTAAGCCTGTCATGTGTTATCGTGTGCTGAGCTGCTGTATCTAAGCCTGTCCTGTGTTATCCTGTGTGCACAGCCACTGTATCTAAGCCTGTCCTGTGTTATACTGTGTGCTGAGCTGCTGTATCTAAGCCTGTCCTGTGTTATCCTGTGTGCACAGCCGCTGTATCTAAGCCTGTCCTGTGTTATCCTGTGTTCTGAGCTGCTGTATCTAAGCCTGTCCTGTGTTATCCTGTGTGCACAGCCGCTGTATCTAAGCCTGTCCTGTGTTATCCTGTGCCCTGAGCTGCTGTATCTAAGCCTGTCCTATGTTATCCTGTGTGCACAGCCGCTGTAGCTAAGCCTGTCCTGTGTTATCTTGTGTGCTGAGTTGCTGTATCTAAGCCTGTCCTGTGCTATCCTGTGCACTGAGCCGCTGTATCTAAGCCTGTCCTGTGTTATCCTGTGTGCTGAGTTGCTGTATCTAAGCCTGTCCTGTGTTATCCTGTGTGCACAGCAGCGGTATCTAAGCCTGTGCTGTGTTATCCTGTGTGCACAGCCGCTGTATCTAAGCCTGTCCTGTGTTATCCTGTGTGCTGAGTTGCTGTATCTAAGCCTGTCCTGTGTTATCCTGCGCACTGAGCCGCTGTATCTAAGCCTGTCCTGTGTTATCCTGTGTGCCCAGCCGCTGTATCTAAGCCTGTCCTGTGTTATCCTGCGCACTGAGCCGCTGTATCTAAGCCTGTCCTGTGTTATCCTGTGTGCACAGCCGCGGTATCTAAGCCTGTCCTGTGTTATCCTGTGTGCACAGCCGCGGTATCTAAACCTGTCCTGTGTTATCCTGTGTGCACAGCCGCTGTATCTAAGCCTGTCCTGTGTTATCCTGTGTGCACAGCCGCGGTATCTAAACCTGTCCTGTGTTATCCTGTGTGCACAGCCGCGGTATCTAAGCCTGTCCTGTGTTATCCTGTGTGCACAGCCGCGGTATCTAAACCTGTACTGTGTTATCCTGTGTGCACAGCCGCAGTATCTAAGCCTGTCCTGTGTTATCCTGTGTGCACAGCCGCTGTATCTAAGCCTGTCCTGTGTTATCCTGTGTGCACAGCCGCTGTATCTAAGCCTGTCCTGTGTTATCCTGTGTGCACAGCCGCGGTATCTAAACCTGTCCTGTGTTATCCTGTGTGCACAGCCGCGGTATCTAAGCCTGTCCTGTGTTATCCTGTGTGCACAGCCGCAGTACCTAAGCCTGTCCTGTGTTATCCTGTGTGCACAGCCGCTGTATCTAAGCCTGTCCTGTGTTATCCTGTGTGCACAGCCGCTGTATCTAAGCCTGTCCTGTGTTATCCTGTGTGCACAGCCGCAGTACCTAAGCCTGTCCTGTGTTATCCTGTGTGCACAGCCGCAGTATCTAAGCCTGTCCTGTGTTATCCTGTGTGCACAGCCGCTGTATCTAAGCCTGTCCTGTGTTATCCTGTGTGCACAGCCGCGGTATCTAAGCCTGTCCTGTGTTATCCTGTGTGCACAGCCGCAGTACCTAAGCCTGTCCTGTGTTATCCTGTGTGCACAGCCGCTGTATCTAAGCCTGTCCTGTGTTATCCTGTGTGCACAGCCGCGGTATCTAAGCCTGTCCTGTGTTATCCTGTGTGCACAGCCGCAGTACCTAAGCCTGTCCTGTGTTATCCTGTGTGCACAGCCGCAGTATCTAAGCCTGTCCTGTGTTATCCTGTGTGCACAGCCGCGGTATCTAAGCCTGTCCTGTGTTATCCTGTGTGCACAGCCGCTGTATCTAAACCTGTCCTGTGTTATCCTGTGTGCACAGCCGCGGTATCTAAACCTGTCCTGTGTTATCCTGTGTGCACAGCCGCAGTATCTAAGCCTGTCCTGTGTTATCCTGTGTGCACAGCCGCGGTATCTAAGCCTGTCCTTTGTTATCCTGTGTGCACTGAGCCGCTGTATCTAAGCCTGTCCTGTGTTATCCTGTGTGCACAGCCGCGGTATCTAAGCCTGTCCTGTGTTATCCTGTGTGCACTGAGCCGCTGTATCTAAGCCTGTCCTGTGTTATCCTGTGTGCACAGCTGCTGTATCTAAGCCTGTCCTGTGTTATCCTGTGTGTACAGCCGCTGTATCTAAGCCTGTCCTGTGTTATCCTGTGTGCACAGCCGCAGTATCTAAGCCTGTCCTGTGTTATCCTGTGTGCACAGCCGCTGTATCTAAGCCTGTCCTGTGTTATCCTGTGTGCACAGCTGCTGTATCTAAGCCTGTCCTGTGTTATCCTGTGTGTACAGCCGCTGTATCTAAGCCTGTCCTGTGTTATCCTGTGTGCACAGCCGCTGTATCTAAGCCTTTCCTGTGTTATCCTGTGTGTACAGCCGCTGTATCTAAGCCTGTCCTGTGTTATCCTGTGTGCACAGCCGCTGTATCTAAGCCTGTCCTGTGTGATCCTGTGTGCACAGCCGCTGTATCTAAGCCTGTCCTGTGTTATCCTGTGTGCACAGCCGCTGTATCTAAGCCTGTCCTGTGTGATCCTGTGTGCACAGCCGCGGTATCTAAGCCTGTCCTGTGTTATCCTGTGTGTACAGCCGCTGTATCTAAGCCTGTCCTGTGTTATCCTGTGTGCACAGCCGCGGTATCTAAGCCTGTCCTGTGTGATCCTGTGTGCACAGCCGCGGTATCTAATCCTGTCCTGTGTTATCCTGTGTGCACAGCCGCGGTATCTAAGCCTGTCCTGTGTTATCCTGTGTGTACAGCCGCGGTATCTAAGCCTGTCCTGTGTTATCCTGTGTGCTGAGCCGCTGTATCTAAGCCTGTCCCGTGTGATCCTGTGTACAGCCGCTGTATCTAAGCCTGTCCTGTGTTATCCTGTGTGCACAGCCGCTGTATCTAAGCCTGTCCCGTGTGATCCTGTGTGCACAGCCGCGGTATCTAAGCCCAGCCTGTAGGATACAGGTGTGTGTGTAAATCCAGTGACCTGGCAGCGGCCTCACACTCATCAGGCAGTAATATCTCAGCCTCTGCCCTGACAGGAAACATAGATCCGTCAATATCTTCCTTCCTCCGGTGCGAGCGCTGTGTGTGATCCGGAACGTTCACGGCCAATCCCAGAATTATTCCACGAGCCGCTCCGTCACTTCACATAGTCTGGAGATACGCACTGTGTATCACTATTATTAATAATAAAGATTCATATTATCACTGTTATCACTAGTAATATAATAGTGATAATAATAGTGAGAAGGTCACGTGCACACATTATTGTATAGAGAGACCGGAATGGATGTGAGAAGAGGAGAAGCCACATTCTTTGTGAACACAGTCTTATCACTATGTATCACTATTTATCACTATGTATCACTATATATCACTATGTATCACTATTTATCACTATGTATCACTATTTATCACTATGTATCACTATTTATCACTATGTATCACTATTTATCACTATTCATCACTATGTATCACTATGTATCACTATTTATCACTATGTATCACTATGTATCACTATTCATCACTATTTATCACTATTCATCACTATGTATCACTATTTATCACTATTCATCACTATTTATCACTATGTATCACTATGTATCACTATTCATCACTATTTCTCACTATTCATCACTATGGATCACTATTTATCACTATTCATCACTATTTATCACTATGTATCACTATGTATCACTATGTATCACTATTCATCACTATTTATCACTATTCATCACTATGTATCACTATTTATCACTATTCATCACTATTTATCACTATGTATCACTATGTATCACTATGTATCACTATTCATCACTATTTCTCACTATTCATCACTATGGATCACTATTTATCACTATGTATCACTATTCATCACTATTTATCACTATGTATCACTATGTATCACTATTCATCACTATTCATCACTATTTATCACTATTTATCACTATTCATCACTATTCATCACTATTTATCACTATTCATCACTATTCATCACTATTTATCACTATGTATCACTATTTATCACTATTCATCACTATTCATCACTATTTATCACTATGTATCACTATTTATCACTATTCATCACTATTTATCACTATATATCACTATTTATCACTATTCATCACTATTTATCACTATGTATCACTATTTATCACTATTCATCACTATTTATCACTATGTATCACTATTTATCACTATTCATCACTATTTATCACTATGTATCACTATTTATCACTATTCATCACTATTCATCACTATTTATCACTATGTATCACTATTTATCACTATTCGTCACTATTTATCACTATTCATCACTATTCATCACTATTTATCACTATTTATCACTATTCATCACTATTCATCACTATTTATCACTATTCATCACTATTCATCACTATTTATCACTATGTATCACTATTTATCACTATTCATCACTATTCATCACTATTTATCACTATGTATCACTATTTATCACTATTCATCACTATTTATCACTATATATCACTATTTATCACTATTCATCACTATTTATCACTATGTATCACTATTTATCACTATTCATCACTATTCATCACTATTTATCACTATGTATCACTATTTATCACTATTCATCACTATGTATCACTATATATCACTATTTATCACTATTCATCACTATTTATCACTATTTATCACTATTCATCACTATGTATCACTATTTATCACTATTCATCACTATTTATCACTATGTATCACTATTTATCACTATTCATCACTATTCATCACTATTTATCACTATGTATCACTATTTATCACTATTCATCACTATTTATCACTATGTATCACTATTTATCACTATTCATCACTATTTATCACTATGTATCACTATTTATCACTATTCATCACTATGTATCACTATATATCACTATTTATCACTATTCATCACTATTCATCACTATTTATCACTATGTATCACTATTTATCACTATTCATCACTATTCATCACTATTTATCACTATGTATCACTATTTATCACTATTCATCACTATTTATCACTATATATCACTATTTATCACTATTCATCACTATTTATCACTATGTATCACTATTTATCACTATTCATCACTATTCATCACTATTTATCACTATGTATCACTATTTATCACTATTCATCACTATGTATCACTATATATCACTATTTATCACTATTCATCACTATTTATCACTATTTATCACTATTCATCACTATGTATCACTATTTATCACTATTTATCACTATTCATCACTATGTATCACTATTTATCACTGTTTATCACTATTTATCACTATTCATCACTATGTATCACTATATATCACTATTCCTCACTATTCATCACTATTTATCACTATTTATCACTATTCATCACTATGTATCACTATTTATCATTATTCATCACTATTTATCACTATTCATCACTATTTATCACAATTTATTTTTCACTATTTATCACTATTTATCACTATTTATCACTATTCATCACTATTTATCACTATTCATCACTATATATCACAATTCCTCACTATTCATCACTATTTATCACTATTTATCACTATTCATCACTATGTATCACTATTTATCATTATTCATCACTATTTATCACTATTCATCACTATTTATCACAATTTATTTTTCACTATTTATCACTATTCATCACTATTCGTCACTATGTATCACTATTCATCACTATATATCACTATTCATCACTATTTATCACTATTCATCACTATTTATCAATATTTATCACTATTCATCAATATGTATCACTATTCATCACTATTTATCACTATTCATCACTATTCTTCACTATGTATCACTATTCATCACTATTCATCACTATTTATCACTATTCATCACTATTCGTCACTATGTATCACTATTCATCACTATTCATCACTATTCATCACTATTCGTCACTATTCATCACTATTCGTCACTATGTATCACTATTCATCATTATGTATCACTATTCATCACTATGTATCTATTCGTCAATATGTATCACTATTTATCATTATTCATCACTATTCGTCACTATGTATCACTATTCATCACTATTCATCACTATTCATCACTATGTATCACTATTCATCATTATGTATCACTATTCATCACTATGTATCTATTCGTCACTATGTATCACTATTCATCATTATTCATCATTATTCATCACTATGTATCACTATTCATCACTATGTATCTATTCATCACTATGTATCACTATTCATCACTATCACTATTAATCACTATTCATCACTATTTATCACTAATAATTCTGTCTTCAGCTTTACGACTGCCATTTCTATCACTAGTTTTACTATCGTCCTCTTCATTGTTATCACCATATTATTCCTCGTTACTTTCAATATCATTATCCTCACTATTATCAGAACTATTATAACTAATATAGTTAGTTATCATTTTAACCCTTTAATTACTTTTTTCTTTTATGACCTGTTTTAACCCTTTAATTACTCATGAATATCCCCATCAGCACTATCATTACAATTAATCCTATTATGACTATTATTGCTCTCATCAACATTACTATTATTGTCACCACTATCACTATACACTATTACAGTAGTGTCACTATTACGACTCACTATTATCACTATCTTTGCTATTAGTATTATCATTATATTTACTTATCAATACCATTATCAGCACTATTATCACTATCATTACTTTCACTAATATTACTGTTATAGTCACCACCATGACTTATCACTTTCATCAAAGTATTACAATTGTGACGTATTATTATTGCTATTATTGTCACACTATGACTTATCACTATCATCGCAATTATAACTATTACACTAGTATCATTCTTTTGACTCATTATTGTCTCTATCACTACTATAATCAGTATTATCACTTATCTATATTACTATCAGCACTATCATTACAATTGTTTCTATTATCACTATCATACTATTATTGTCACACTATGATTTACCACTAACCAACATTATCACTATTACACTAGTATCACTATAATGGCTCATTATAATCGCTATCATTGCTGTAAGTATCATCACTATAAACACTTATCAATGTCATTATAAGCACCATTATTACTAATTACCTTGAATAATATTACTATTATAGTCACGATGATCACAATAATCACTTTTACACAAGTATCCCTATCGTGATTCCTTCTCCCTATCATTCTACTATCATCACTTGTTTTATTCATATAATTATACTTTTTATATCATTAATAATATCAATTATTTATTTATGACTATTGTTATTGTTTTATGCAAATTCTTGTTACTTCCCATAATGCATCATTTCCATTCTTGAACTGTTCCTCCCCACTAAAGGTCAGGTGACTATGTGCAGGTGAAGAGGACAGAAAACCTGTATTATACTCCAGAGCTGCGCTCACATGTCCGTAGCTTCACAGCTGTAATTTCCCTGCATCCCCTGCTTCTTCACTATCTTCACAGACCCTGGTGTTCTGTAGATATAGAGATGGGGTCATTCTCCTCCTTTGGTGTTCTGTAGATCTAGAGATCATGGTCATTCTCCTCCTTTGGTGTTCTGTAGATCTAGAGATGGGGGTCATTCTCCTCCTTTGGTGTTCTCTGGATCTAGAGATGGGGTCATTCTTTTCCTTTGGTGTTCTGTAGATCTAGAGATGGGGTCATTCTCCTCCTTTGGTGTTCTGTAGATCTAGAGATGGGGTCATTCCCCTCCTTTGGTGTTCTGTAGATCTAGAGATGGGGTCATTTTCCTCCTTTGGTGTTCTGTAGATCTAGAGATGGGGTCATTCTCCTCCTTTGATATTCTGTAGATCTAGAGATGGGGTCATTCTCCTCCTTTGGTGTTCTCTGGATCTAGAGATGGGGTCATTCTTTTCCTTTGGTGTTCTGTAGATCTAGAGATGGGATCATTCCTCTCCTTTGGTGTTCTGTGGATCTAGAGATGGGGTCATTCTCCTCCTTTGGTGTTCTGTAGATCTAGAGATGGGGTCATTCTCCTCCTTTGGTATGCTGTAGATCTAGAGATTGGGTCATTCTCCTCCTTTGGTGTTCTGTAGATCTAGAGATGGGGTCATTCTCCTCTGGTGTTCTGTGGATCTAGAGATGGGGTCATTCTCCTCCTTTGGTGTTCTGTAGATCTAGAGATGGGGTCATTCTCCTCCTTTGGTATGCTGTAGATCTAGAGATTGGGTCATTCTCCTCCTTTGGTGTTCTGTAGATCTAGAGATGGGGTCATTCTCCTCCTTTGGTGTTCTGTAGATCTAGAGATGGGGTAATTCTTCTCCTTTGGTGTTCTGTAGATATAGAGATGGGGGTCATTCTCCTCCTTTGATGTTCTGGTGAACTAGAGATGGGGTCATTCTTCTCTTTTGGTGTTCTGTGGATCTAGAGATGGGGTCATTCTTTTCCTTTGGTGTTCTGTGGATCTAGAGATGGTGGTCATTCTCCTCTGGTGTTCTGTAGATCTAGAGATGGGGTCATTCTCCTCCTTTGGTGTTCTGTAGATCTAGAGATGGGGTCATTCTCCTCCTTTGGTGTTCTGTAGATCTAGAGATGTGGTCATTCTCCTCCTTTGGTGTTCTGTAGATCTAGAGATGGTGGTCATTCTCCTCCTTTGGTATTCTGTAGATCTAGACATAGGGTCATTCCTCTCCTTTGGTGTTCTGTAGATCTAGAGATGGGGTCATTCTCCTCCTTAGGTATTCTGTAGATCTAGACATAGGGTCATTCTCCTCCTTTGGTGTTCTGTAGATCTAGAGATGGTGTAATTCTCCTCCTTTGGTGTTCTGTAGATCTAGAGATGGGGTCATTCTCCTCCTTTGGTGTTCTGTAGATCTAGAGATGGTGTAATTCTCCTCCTTTGGTGTTCTGTAGATCTAGCGATGGGGTCATTCTCCTCCTTTGGTGTTCTGTAGATCTAGAGATGGGGTCATTCCCCTCCTTTGGTGTTCTGTAGATCTAGAGATGGGGGTCATTCTCCTCCTTTTGTGATCTGTAGATCTAGAGATGGGGGTCATTCTCCTCCTTTGGTGTTCTGTAGATCTAGAGATGGGGTCATTCTTTTCCTTTGGTGTTCTGTAGATCTAGAGATGGGGGTCATTCCTCTCCTTTGGTGTTCTGTAGATCTAGAGATGGGGTCATTCCTCTCCTTTGGTGTTCTGTAGATCTAGAGATGGGGTCATTCCTCTCCTTTGGTGTTCTGTAGATCTAGAGATGGGGTCATTCTTTTCCTTTGGTGTTCTGTAGATCTAGAGATGGGGGTCATTCTTTTCCTTTGGTGTTCTGTAGATCTAGAGATGGGGTCATTCTCCTCCTTTGGTGTTCTGTAGATCTAGAGATGGGGTCATTCTCCTCCTTTGGTGTTCTGTAGATCTAGAGATGGGGTCATTCTCCTCCTTTGGTGTTCTGTAGATCTAGAGATGGGGTCATTCCCCTCCTTTGGTGTTCTGTAGATCTAGAGATGGGGTCATTCTCCTCCTTTGGTGTTCTGTAGATCTAGAGATGGGGTCATTCCCCTCCTTTGGTGTTCTGTAGATCTAGAGATGGGGTCATTCTTTTCCTTTGGTGTTCTGTAGATCTAGAGATGGGGGTCATTCTTTTCCTTTGGTGTTCTGTAGATCTAGAGATGGGGTCATTCTCCTCCTTTGGTGTTCTGTAGATCTAGAGATGGGGTCATTCTCCTCCTTTGGTGTTCTGTAGATCTAGAGATGGGGTCATTCTTTTCCTTTGGTGTTCTGTAGATCTAGAGATGGGGGTCATTCTCCTCCTTTGGTGTTCTGTAGATCTAGAGATGGGGTCATTCTTTTCCTTTGGTGTTCTGTAGATCTAGAGATGGGGGTCATTCTTTTCCTTTGGTGTTCTGTAGATCTAGAGATGGGGTCATTCTCCTCCTTTGGTGTTCTGTAGATCTAGAGATGGGGTCATTCTCCTCCTTTGGTGTTCTGTAGATCTAGAGATGGGGTCATTCTCCTCCTTTGGTGTTCTGTAGATCTAGAGATGGGGTCATTCCCCTCCTTTGGTGTTCTGTAGATCTAGAGATGGGGTCATTCTCCTCCTTTGGTGTTCTGTAGATCTAGAACACTTCCTCGGGCATTCATTGTTATTTCCATATGTCAGGCCGTATACGGTAGCGCCGGTGTAAACGCGTCTGTCTGTTCCCTGTCACAGCGCTGGGGGATGTGTTACTTTGAACCTAAATTTAAAAAGCAATTAAACACATTTATCCGCAGATAACAAAAGAGCGGCAGCGGCAACATCAACACGAGGACAAGTACGACATTGTGTAAAAGCGAAAACCTGAAGCCCACATGACGCCTGGATACCGGAGCCGCAGCGCACGCACTCTCCTCCTCTTATCTGACTGTCCCGCCGCAGGGCCAGCTCCTCACAACTACAGACTCCCGTGATGAAGGCAGAGAATTGGATTTCCACAAATTGTTGATGTTCTGTAAACAAGCAGCAGGAACGTGCTAAAAAATAATTATTCAGCTTTTAGACTTAATAAAATAAACTAATTGTTTTCCTGAAATTTCAGAAGCAGATTTTTTTCCCCGAAACTTGAAATCCAGGTGTGACTGCGCTCAATGATATTGTAAAAGTTTCATCAAAATTAATAATAATAATAATCACAATAATAATAAAAATAATAATATATAATCACAATAATAATATCAACAATAATATAATCATCACAATAATAATAATAAATAATCCTAAGCACAATAATAATAAAAAGTAATATAAATAATCACCATTATCATAATAATCATCATCATCACAATAATAAACAATAATCACAATAATAATAATCATAATCTCAATAATAATAAAAACAATAATATTAATAATAATCATCATAATCACAATCATATCAATAATAATCATCATCATTTCATACATTTGTGTTTTATGGATATGTTTAGTAAATGTTTCATTATTAATAATAATAATAATAATAATAATAATAATAATATCGTTTTTTGTATGACATTATCACTATATTTCAGTCATTACATTTGTGTATTATGTATGTATTTATCAAATGTATTATAATTATTATTATTGTCATTTGTATGGCATTATCGCTATTTTTTATTTGATTATTTTTGTGTTATTATTATTATTAGTAATAATAAAAATGATAATAAATAAGGTTACTTGTATAGTATTATTCAGATGTTATTATTGCTAATATTCTAACCACATTTATCATCATTTTTACTATGTTTCTTGCTGTTTTTCTTGTGTTTGTTCTTTATTAGATCCTCCTCATAGACACTTCTTTTTCTCTTCTGTCCGTGTGTAATCATTTCCTTCAGACACCTCTTTCCCTTCCACACTTTTCTGGATTTGGTTTATAGGGAGGCATCGGTACATAAGTACTTATCCTCTATACACAGGATCCTATGGATGGGGGATAAATGTCCGCTCACAGGGGGTCCTTCCCTATCCATGGAATCATAATTGGATGGTTTACCCAACGTTTCTGTTTTCTGTATTACACTTCTAGACTTAATCAGAGATAGACACACCCCTCAGACTCATAGAGATAGACACACCCCTCAGACTCATAGAGATAAACACACCCTTCAGACTCATGGAGATAGACACACCCCTCAAACTCATTGAGATAGACACACCCCTCAGACTCATAGAGATAGACACATCCCTCAGACTCATAGAGATAGACACACCCCTCAGACTCATAGAGATAGACACACCCCTCAGACTCATAGAGATAGACACACCCCTCAGACTCATAGAGATAGACACACCCCTCAGACTCATGGAGATAGACACACCCCTCAGACTCATAGAGATAAACACACCCCTCAGACTCATAGAAATAAACACACTCCTTAGACTCATAGAGATAAACACACCCTTCAGACTCATAGAGATAGACACACCCTTCAGACTCATAGAGATAGACACACCCCTCAGACTCATATAGATAGACACACCCCTCAGACTCATAGAGATAGACACACCCCTTAGACTCATAGAGATAAACACACCCCTCAGACTCATAGAAATAAACACACTCCTTAGACTCATAGAGATAAACACACCCCTCAGACTCATAGAGATAGACACACCCCTCAGACTCATAGAGATAGACACACCCCTCAGTCTCATAGAGATAGATACACCCCTCTGACTCATAGAGATAGACACACCCCTCAGAATCATAGAGATAGACACACCCCTCAGACTCATAGAGATAGACACACCCCTCAGACTCATAAAGATAGACACACCCCTCAGACAGACTCATAGAGATAGACACACCCCTCAGACTCATAAAGATAGACACACCCCTCAGACTCATAGGGATAGACACACCCCTCAGACTCATAGAGATAGACACACCCCTCAGACTCATAGAGATAGACACACCCCTCAGACTCATAGAGATAGACACACCCCTCAGACTCATAGAGATAGACACACCCCTCAGACTCATTCAGAGATGGGCAAACCCCCAGACTCATCCCTGAGAAACATTTCGAGATAGACACACCCCTTAGACTAAGAGTTAGACACACCCTTCAGACTTAGAGACAGACACACTTCTCAGACTTATTAAAGATAGACACACCCCTGAGGATCAATTAGAGACAGACAAACCCCTCAGACTCATTTGGAGATAGACAAGAGACTCCCCTAACCTCATTAAGAGATAGACACACCCCTCGGACTCATTAAGAGACACACCCCTCTGACTCATTTAGAGAGAGTAATATCCATTATATTCAAAATTAGACACACCCTCAGACTCATTCAAAGATAACCACGCCCCTTAGACTCATGCAGAGATAGTCATAACACTTAGACACTAAATTAATCATCAGGTCAGGAATCCACTGGGTTTTAAGAGTTAGAAAGTAATCCAGCGAATCACCAGGTAGAACAAGGATCTACTAGATCTAAAAAGACGGCTACAAAGAAATCTACCAGATGAAAAGAGATAGATAGTAACCACTGAATCCGCAGGTAGAACAGGAATCCGATGGATCACTAGAAATGGACACAAAGCCACTTGATCATCATATAAGGACAATGATCCACTGGATCTTATTAGATGGACAGTATACAAGATGATTTGCAGATTTTATGATGAGAACAAAAATCCACTGGATCATTCAAGATAGACACAAAACCAATCATCAGTAATCGACTTCATCTGAAGAGATCTATAGTAACCCACTGAATCATCAGATAAGAACAGGGATCTACTGGATTAAAAGAGGTGGCTAGAAAACACCGAAAACATCAGAGGAACATTAGAGATGGACACAACGGTACTCGATCACCTGGTCAGGACGAGATGGGCAGAAAACCACTGAAGAATTAGGGAGAGGATCCCCACAGATCAGTCACTCACAGGAATCCACAAAGAAAAGCACAAAATCCTGAAGACTCTGGACCATAGGAAGTGAAGAGTAACCTACTGAAGGAATCTCATGGATCCCAGAGATGGAAAAACCACAAAATCCTCCAGTACTAAGAGGAATCCACTGGATCATCACAAGAAGACATTGAACCACTAAACCTCCTATAAGAACAGAAAGGAAACTCACAAAAACATCAGGTAGAAAAAGAATCCAGTGGATCACAAGAGATAAACACTAAACCATCCAATCATCACATAGGATGAACAGAAATACTTCAGAGGTGACAGTAAACCGCGCTGAGGATCCACAACAAACTCCGCAACAGAAGGACGTTCTTTTTTGTTCTTTCTTTATATATTATGTATATTTTTTTACACACTGCTCAAAACCATAAAGGGAACACTAAACAACACAACGTAACTCCAAGTCACTGACACTTGTGTGAGATCCCACTGTCCACTCAGGAAGAACACTGATTGACAATCAATTTCACATGAAACAGACAACACGTGGAAATTATAGGCAATTAGCAAGACACCCCAATAAAGGAGTGGTTCTGCAGGTGGTGACCACAGACCACTTCTCAGTTCCTATGCTTCCTGGCTGATGTTTTGGTCACTTTTGAATGCTGGCGGTGCTTTCACTCTAGTGGTAGCATGAGACGGAGTCTACAACCCACACAAGTGGCTCAGGTAGTGCAGCTCATCCAGGATGGCACATCAATGCGAGCTGTGACAAGAAGGTTTGCTGTGTCTGTCAGCGTAGTGTCCAGAGCATGGAGGGGCTACCAGGAGACAGGCCAGTACATCAGGAGACGTGGAGGAGGCCATAGGAGGGCAACAACCCAGCAGCAGGACCGCTACCTCCACCTTTGTGCAAGGAGGAGCAGGAGGAGCACTGCCAGAGCCCTCCAGCAGGACACAAATGTCCTCCAGCAGGACACAAATGTGCATGTGTCCACTCAAATGGTCAGAAAAAAACTCCATGAGGGTGGTATGAGGGCCCGACGTCCACAGGTGGGGGTTGTGCTTACAGCCCAACACCGTGCAGGACGTTTGGCATTTGCCAGAGAACACCAAGATTGGCAAATTCAAAACTGGCGCCCTGTGCTCTTCACAGATGAAAGCAGGTTCACACTGAGCACATGTGACAGACGTGACAGAGTCTGGAGACGCCGTGGAGAACGTTCTGCTGCCTGCAACATCCTCCAGAATGACCGGTTTGGCGGTGGGTCAGTAATGGTGTGGGGTGGCATATCTTTGGGGGCTGCATAGCCCTCCATGTGCTTGCCAGAGGTAGCCTGACTACCATTAGGTACCGAGATGAGACCCTCAGACCCCTTGTGAGACCATATGCTGGTGCGGTTGGGTTCCTCCTAATACAAGACAATGCTAGACCTCATGTGGCTGGAGTGTGTCAGCAGTTCCTACAAGAGGAAGGCATTGATGCTATGGACTGGCCGCCCGTTCCCCTGAATCCGATTGAGCACATCTGGGACGTCTCGCTCCATCCACCACAGACTGTCCAGGAGTTGGCGGATGCTTTAGTCCAGGTCTGGGAGGACATCCCTCAGGAGACCATCCTCCACCTCATCAGGAGCATGCCCAGGTGTTGTAGGGAGGTCATACAGGCACGTGGAGGCCACACACACTACTGAGCCTCATTGGGACTTGTATTAAGGACATTACATGAAGTTGGATTGGCCTGTAGTGGGGTTTTCCACTGTGATTTTGAGGGTGACTCCATATCCAGACCTCCAGAGGTTAATGATTTCCATTGATAATTTTTGGTGATTTTGTTGTTACATTCAACTATGTAAAGAGGAAAGGATTTCATACGATCAGTTCATTCAGATATACGACGTGTTATCGCAGTGTTCACTTTATTTTTTTTGAGCAGTGTAGACTTATTGTTTAAAATTATATATATTTTTTAAATTTTGTACAAATATTATTTTTCCTATTATTTTCCCAAATATTATTTTTCCTACCATGTCTTTGTGGGGGAGGAAAAGCAACAAAGGAGGAAGCTTTTGTCCTCATATCCCGTGCTTAAATCCTGACCACAAATACCCTCCTCATATCCCATCACCATATCCTGTCCTCATATCCCATCACCATATCCCGTCCTCATATCCCGACCTCATATCCCCTCCTTATATCCAATCCTCATATCCCGACCTCATATCCCGTCCTCATATCTTGTCCTCATATCCCATCACCATATCCTGTCCTCATATCCTGTCCTCATATCCCGTCCTCATATCCCAACCTCATATCCCCTCCTTATATCCAATCCTCATATCCTGACCTCATATCCCGTCCTCATATCTTGTCCTCATATCCCATCACCATATCCTGTCCTCATATCCTGTCCTCATATCCCGACCTCATATCCTGTCCTCATATCCCCTCCTTATATCCAATCCTCATATCCTGACCTCATATCCCGTCCTCATATCTTGTCCTCATATCACATCCCCATTTCATGTCCTCATATCCCGACCTCATAGGAAAAATCTCCAAAAGGCATCAATTTACAGATTAGACATTCTTATAATATGTCACCAAAAGTTACATTTTATTTCCATCATTTACACTTTCAAAATAACAGAAAACTAAAAAATGGCATCTGCAAAAGTTTTGGCACCCTGCAGAGTTAATATCTTGTACTGCCCCCTTTGGCAAGTATCACAGCTTGTAAATGCTTTTTGTAGCAGCCAAGAGTCTTTCAGTTCTTGTTTGAGGTATCTTTGCCCATTCTTCCTTATAAAAGTCTTCCAGTTCTTTGAGATTTCTGGGCTGTCTGTCACGCACTGCTCTTTTAAGGTCTATCCATAGATTTTCAATGATGTTGAGGTCAGGAGATTGTGAAGACCTTGGCAAAACCTTCAGTTTACGCCTCTTGATGTAATCCCCCGTGGATTTCGAGGTGTGTTTAGGATCATTATCCATTTGTAGAAGCCATCCTCTCTTTAACTTCAGCTTTTTCACAGATGGCATCAAGTTAGCATCCAAAATTTGCTGAAAATTTATTGAATCCATTTTTCCTTCTACTCGTGAGATGTTCCCTGTGCCACTGGCTGCAATACAACCTCAAAGCATGATTGATCCACCCCCATGCTTAACAGTTGGACAGAGGTTCTTTTCATTAAATTCTGTTCCCCTTCTTCTCCAAACGTACCTTTGCTCATACCGGCCAAAAAGTTAAATTTTAACCTCATCGGTCCACAGAACTTGTTTCTAAAATGCATCAGGCTTGTCTATATGTTCATTTGCAAAGTTCAAACGCTGATTTTTGTGGTGAGGACGTAGAAGAGGTTTTCTTCTGATGACTCTTCCATGAAGACCATATTTGTACAAGTATCTCTTTATAGTGGAATAGTGGACCACAACTCCAGTGTCTGCCAGATCTTTCTGGAGGGATTGTGCAGTCAAACGTGGGGTTTGAATTGTTTTTCTCACAATCCTGCGAGCTGTTCTGTCTGATATTTTTCTTGGTCTTCCAGATCTTGCTTTAACTTCCACTGTTCCTGATGACTGCCATTTCTTAATTACATTTCGAACAGAGGATATTGACATCTGAAAACGTTTTGCTATCTTCTTATAGCCTTTTCCAGCTTTGAGAGCGTCAACTATTTTCAGTTTCAGATTTCTAGACAACTGCTTAGAAGAACCCGTGGTGCTGATTGTTGGGGCAAGGTCAGATGAGTCTGGGCATTTATAACCTTTGAGATTGACATCACCTCGTCTTCCCAGATGATGATTGAAAACAATCCATGACACTGACAGGTCTCAGCTTTGTAAAGGGGGCAGTGCATGCTATAAATTCTGCAGGGTGCACAAACTTTTGCAGACGCCATTTTTTTTTTCTGTTATTTTGAAAGTGTAAATGATGGAAATAAAATGTAACTTTTGGTGACATATTATAAGAATGTCTAATCTGTAATTTGATCCTTTTGGAGATTTTTCCATCTTTCCTTGACTTCTTTATGCAGATTAATACACATTTTTACCTGGGGGGCCCAAACTTTTCATCCTCACTGTACACACACATATAGATTATATTTAAAATGATATTGAGATATATATATATATATATATATATATATATATATATATATATATAATGTATATTATATATATTTTTTCATTATACTTATTTTATCATTTATTATTTTTATTATATGTTTAAAATCCGCAAAAAATGTACACAATTTGTTGCCAATTTACATGCAGAATAGCTGCGCACCCCAAGTCTTCTCTCCTCCCCACAAAGTCTCATCCTTCACCAACACAAAGTAACGAGAAGAAGGAGATGGAGTTGATCTTCTATATATTATATTGTACACCCCTGCCCGCAGCAGAGTGTTTCTTATGTCTTGATGACTATATGGCTTGTCTATAGGGGCCCCGCTTGTCACCTCCGGCGGCCATATTGCTCTGTATATAATCCAGTATTTGATCTCATGGTTTGACCCACGGAGGAGCCGCACTGGATAATCTGCACCGAGCTCAGGAATAATGGAGGCCGCGTCCTCTGAGTGACGGATAATCCAGGTCTCCACCACAATACGGAGGATTATCAACCGCAGAAACAGACACAGCCAGAGATGGGAAAATATAAAAATCCCCAGATATCAGATTCAACGTGTCAGGGAGCGCCCGTACAGTAATCCTGATTCTGCTATTACATCATGTCTTATCCCCCAGAGCTGCGCTCACTATTCTGCTGTTACATCATGTCTTATCCCCCAGAGCTGCGCTCACTATTCTGCTGTTACATCATGTCTTATCCCCCAGAGCTGCGCTCACTATTCTGCTGTTACATCAGGTCTTATCATCCAGAGCTGCACTCACTATTCTGCTGTCACATCATGTCTTATCCTCCAGAGCTGGACTTACTATTCTACTGTTACATCATGTCTTATCCTCCAGAGCTGCACTCACTATTCTGCAGTTACATCATGTCTTATCCCCCAGAGCTGCGCTCAATATTCTGCAGTTACATCAGGTCTTATCCTCCAGAGCTGCGCTCACTATTCTGCTGTTACATCATGTCTTATCCCCCAGAGCTGCGCTCACTATTCTGCTGTTACATCAGGTCTTATCATCCAGAGCTGGACTTACTATTCTACTGTTACATCATGTCTTATCCTCCAGTGCTGCACTCGCTATTCTGAAGTTACATCAGGTCTTATCCCCCAGAGCTGCGCTCACTATTCTGCTGTTACATCAGGTCTTATCATCCAGAGCTGCACTCACTATTCTGCTGTCACATCATGTCTTATCCTCCAGAGCTGGACTTACTATTCTACTGTTACATCATGTCTTATCCTCCAGTGCTGCACTCACTATTCTGCAGTTACATCATGTCTTATCCCCCAGAGCTGCGCTCACTATTCTGCTGTTACATCATGTCTTATCCTCCAGAGCTGCACTCACTATTCTGCAGTTACATCATGTCTTATCCCCCAGAGCTGCGCTCAATATTCTGCAGTTACATCAGGTCTTATCCTCCAGAGCTGCGCTCACTATTCTGCTGTTACATCATGTCTTATCCCCCAGAGCTGCGCTCACTATTCTGCTGTTACATCAGGTCTTATCATCCAGAGCTGCACTCACTATTCTGCTGTTACATCATGTCTTATCCTCCAGAGTTGCACTCGCTATTCTGAAGTTACATCAGGTCTTATCCTCCAGAGCTGCACTCACTATTCTGCTGTTACATCATGTCTTATCCCCCAAAGCTGCACTCACTATTCTGCAGTTACATCAGGTCTTATCCTCCAGAGCTGCACTCATTATTCTGCAGTTACATCATGTCTTATCCTCCAGAGCTGCACTCACTATTCTGCAGTTACATCAGGTCTTATCCTCTAGAGCTGCACTCACTATTCTGCTGTTACATCATGTCTTATCCCCCAGAGCTGCACTCACTATTCTGCTGTTACATCAGGTCTTATCATCCAGAGCTGCACTCACTATTCTGCTGTTACATCATGTCTTATCATCCAGAGCTGCGCTCACTATTCTGCTGTTACATCATGTGTTATACTCCAGAGCTGCTCTCACTATTCTCCTGTTACATCAGATCTTATCCTCCAGAGCTGCACTCACTATTCTGCTGTTACATCATGTCTTATCCCCCAGAGCTGCACTCACTATTCTGCTGTTACATCAGGTCTTATCATCCAGAGCTTCACTCACTATTCTGCTGTTACATCATGTCTTATCCTCCAGAGCTGCACTCACTATTCTGCTGTTACATCATGTCTTATCATCCAGAGCTTCACTCACTATTCTGCTGTTACATCATGTCTTATCCCCCAGAGCTGAACTCACTATTCTGCTGTTACATCAGGTCTTACCATCCAGAGCTGCACTCACTATTCTGCTGTTACATCATGTATTATCATCCAAAGCTGCACTCATAATTCTGCTGTTACATCATGTTTTATCCTCCAGAGCTGCGCTCACTATTCTGCTTAGACATCATGTCTTATCCTCCAGAGCTGCACTCACTATTCTGCAGTTACATCATGTCTTATCCCCCAGAGCTGCGCTCAATATTCTGCAGTTACATCAGGTCTTATCCTCCAGAGCTGCGCTCACTATTCTGCTGTTACATCATGTCTTATCCCCCAGAGCTGCGCTCACTATTCTGCTGTTACATCAGGTCTTATCATCCAGAGCTGCACTCACTATTCTGCTGTTACATCATGTCTTATCCTCCAGAGTTGCACTCGCTATTCTGAAGTTACATCAGGTCTTATCCTCCAGAGCTGCACTCACTATTCTGCTGTTACATCATGTCTTATCCCCCAAAGCTGCACTCACTATTCTGCAGTTACATCAGGTCTTATCCTCCAGAGCTGCACTCATTATTCTGCAGTTACATCATGTCTTATCCTCCAGAGCTGCACTCACTATTCTGCAGTTACATCAGGTCTTATCCTCTAGAGCTGCACTCACTATTCTGCTGTTACATCATGTCTTATCCCCCAGAGCTGCACTCACTATTCTGCTGTTACATCAGGTCTTATCATCCAGAGCTGCACTCACTATTCTGCTGTTACATCATGTCTTATCATCCAGAGCTGCGCTCACTATTCTGCTGTTACATCATGTGTTATACTCCAGAGCTGCTCTCACTATTCTCCTGTTACATCAGATCTTATCCTCCAGAGCTGCACTCACTATTCTGCTGTTACATCATGTCTTATCCCCCAGAGCTGCACTCACTATTCTGCTGTTACATCAGGTCTTATCATCCAGAGCTTCACTCACTATTCTGCTGTTACATCATGTCTTATCCTCCAGAGCTGCACTCACTATTCTGCTGTTACATCATGTCTTATCATCCAGAGCTTCACTCACTATTCTGCTGTTACATCATGTCTTATCCCCCAGAGCTGAACTCACTATTCTGCTGTTACATCAGGTCTTACCATCCAGAGCTGCACTCACTATTCTGCTGTTACATCATGTATTATCATCCAAAGCTGCACTCATAATTCTGCTGTTACATCATGTTTTATCCTCCAGAGCTGCGCTCACTATTCTGCTTAGACATCATGTCTTATCCTCCAGAGCTGCACTCACTATTCTGCTGTTACATCATGTCTTATCCTCCAGAGCTGCACTCACTATTCTGCTGTTACATCATGTCTTATCCTCCAGAGCTGCACTCACTATTCTGCTGTTACATCATGTCTTATCCTCCAGAGCTTCACTCACTATTCTGCTGTTACATCATGTCTTATCCCCCAGAGCTGCACTCACTATTCTGCTGTTACATCAGGTCTTACCATCCAGAGCTGCACTCACTATTCTGCTGTTACATTGTGTCTTATCCTCCAGAGCTGCACTCACTATTCTGCTGTTACATCATGTCTTATCCTCCAGAGCTGCACTTACTATTCTGCTGTTACATCATGTCTTATCCTCCTGAGCTGCACTCACTATTCTGCTGTTACATCATGTCTTATCCTCCAGAGCTGCACTCACTATTCTGCTGTTACATCAGGTCTTATCCTCCAGAGCTGCACTCACTATTCTGCTGTTACATCATGTTTTATCCTCCAGAGCTGCGCTCACTATTCTGCTGTTACATCATGTCTTATCCTCCAGAGCTGCACTCATTATTCTGCTGTTACATCATGTCTTATCCTCCAGAGCTGCGCTCACTATTCTGCTGCTACATCATGTCTTATCCACCAGAGCTGCACTCACTATTCTGCTGCTACATCATGTCTTATCCTCCAGAGCTGCGCTCACTATTCTGCTGTTACAACATGTCTTATCCTCCAGAGCTGCGCTCACTATTCTGCTGCTACATCATGTCTTATCCTCCAGAGCTGCGCTCGCTATTCTGCTGTTACATCATGGCTTATTCTCCAGAGCTGCACTCACTATTCTGCTGTTACATCATGTCTTATCCTCCAGAGCTGCACTCACTATTCTGCTGTTACATCATGTCTTATCCTCCTGAGCTGCACTCACTATTCTGCTGTTACATCATGTCTTCTCCTCCAGAGCTGCACTCACTATTCTGCAGCTACATCATGTCTTATCCTCCAGAGCTGCACTCACTATTCTGCTGTTACATCATGTCTTATCCTCCAGAGCTGCACTCACTATTCTGCTGTTACATCATGTCTTATCCTCCAGAGCTGCACTCACTATTCTGCTGTTACATCATGTCTTATCCTCCAGAGCTGCGCTCACTATTCTGCTGTTACATCATGTCTTATACTCCAGAGCTGCGCTCACTATTCTGCTGTTACATCATGTTTTATCCTCCAGAGCTGCACTCACTATTTTGCTGTTACATCAGGTCTTATCCTCCAGAGCCACACTCACTATTCTGCTGTTACATCATGTCTTATCCTCCAGAGCTGCACTCACTATTCTGCTGTTACATCATGTCTTATCCTCCAGAGCTGCACTCACTATTCTGCTGTTACATCATGTCTTATCCTCCAGAGCTGCACTCACTATTCTGCTGTTACATCAGGTCTTATCCTCCAGAGCCACACTCACTATTCTGCTGTTACATCATGTCTTATCCTCCAGAGCTGCACTCACTATTCTGCTGTTACATCAGGTCTTATCCTCCAGAGCTGCACTCACTATTCTGCTGCAAATCATGTCTTATCATCCAGAGCTGCACTCACTATTCTGCTGTTACATCAGGTCTTATCCTCCAGAGCCGCACTCACAATTCTGCTGTTACATCAGGTCTTATCCTCCAGTGCTGCACTCACTATTCTGCTGTTACATCATGTCTTATCATCCAGAGCTGCACTCACTATTCTGCTGTTACAGCATGTCTTCTCCCCCAGAGCTGCACTCACTATTCTGCAGTTACATCAGGTCTTATCCTCCAGAGCTGCACTCATTATTCTGCAGTTACATCATGTCTTATCCTCCAGAGCTGCACTCACTATTCTGCAGTTACATCAGGTCTTATCCTCTAGAGCTGCACTCACTATTCTGCTGTTACATCATGTCTTATCCCCCAGAGCTGCACTCACTATTCTGCTGTTACATCAGGTCTTATCATCCAGAGCTGCACTCACTATTCTGCTGTTACATCATGTCTTATCATCCAGAGCTGCGCTCACTATTTTGCTGTTACATCATGTGTTATACTCCAGAGCTGCACTCACTATTCTGCTGTTACATCAGATCTTATCCTCCAGAGCTGCACTCACTATTCTGCTGTTACATCATGTCTTATCCCCCAGAGCTGCACTCACTATTCTGCTGTTACATCAGGTCTTATCATCCAGAGCTTCACTCACTATTCTGCTGTTACATCATGTCTTATCCTCCAGAGCTGCACTCACTATTCTGCTGTTACATCATGTCTTATCATCCAGAGCTTCACTCACTATTCTGCTGTTACATCATGTCTTATCCCCCAGAGCTGAACTCACTATTCTGCTGTTACATCAGGTCTTACCATCCAGAGCTGCACTCACTATTCTGCTGTTACATCATGTATTATCATCCAAAGCTGCACTCATAATTCTGCTGTTACATCATGTTTTATCCTCCAGAGCTGCGCTCACTATTCTGCTTAGACATCATGTCTTATCCTCCAGAGCTGCACTCACTATTCTGCTGTTACATCATGTCTTATCCTCCAGAGCTGCACTCACTATTCTGCTGTTACATCATGTCTTATCCTCCAGAGCTGCACTCACTATTCTGCTGTTACATCATGTCTTATCCTCCAGAGCTTCACTCACTATTCTGCTGTTACATCATGTCTTATCCCCCAGAGCTGCACTCACTATTCTGCTGTTACATCAGGTCTTACCATCCAGAGCTGCACTCACTATTCTGCTGTTACATTGTGTCTTATCCTCCAGAGCTGCACTCACTATTCTGCTGTTACATCATGTCTTATCCTCCAGAGCTGCACTTACTATTCTGCTGTTACATCATGTCTTATCCTCCTGAGCTGCACTCACTATTCTGCTGTTACATCATGTCTTATCCTCCAGAGCTGCACTCACTATTCTGCTGTTACATCAGGTCTTATCCTCCAGAGCTGCACTCACTATTCTGCTGTTACATCATGTTTTATCCTCCAGAGCTGCGCTCACTATTCTGCTGTTACATCATGTCTTATCCTCCAGAGCTGCACTCATTATTCTGCTGTTACATCATGTCTTATCCTCCAGAGCTGCGCTCACTATTCTGCTGCTACATCATGTCTTATCCACCAGAGCTGCACTCACTATTCTGCTGCTACATCATGTCTTATCCTCCAGAGCTGCGCTCACTATTCTGCTGTTACAACATGTCTTATCCTCCAGAGCTGCGCTCACTATTCTGCTGCTACATCATGTCTTATCCTCCAGAGCTGCGCTCGCTATTCTGCTGTTACATCATGGCTTATTCTCCAGAGCTGCACTCACTATTCTCCTGTTACATCATGTCTTATCCTCCAGAGCTGCACTCACTATTCTGCTGTTACATCATGTCTTATCCTCCTGAGCTGCACTCACTATTCTGCTGTTACATCATGTCTTCTCCTCCAGAGCTGCACTCACTATTCTGCAGCTACATCATGTCTTATCCTCCAGAGCTGCACTCACTATTCTGCTGTTACATCATGTCTTATCCTCCAGAGCTGCACTCACTATTCTGCTGTTACATCATGTCTTATCCTCCAGAGCTGCACTCACTATTCTGCTGTTACATCATGTCTTATCCTCCAGAGCTGCGCTCACTATTCTGCTGTTACATCATGTCTTATACTCCAGAGCTGCGCTCACTATTCTGCTGTTACATCATGTTTTATCCTCCAGAGCTGCACTCACTATTCTGCTGTTACATCAGGTCTTATCCTCCAGAGCCACACTCACTATTCTGCTGTTACATCATGTCTTATCCTCCAGAGCTGCACTCACTATTCTGCTGTTACATCAGGTCTTATCCTCCAGAGCTGCACTCACTATTCTGCTGCAAATCATGTCTTATCATCCAGAGCTGCACTCACTATTCTGCTGTTACATCAGGTCTTATCCTCCAGAGCCGCACTCACAATTCTGCTGTTACATCAGGTCTTATCCTCCAGTGCTGCACTCACTATTCTGCTGTTACATCATGTCTTATCATCCAGAGCTGCACTCACTATTCTGCTGTTACAGCATGTCTTCTCCCCCAGAGCTGCACTCACTATTCTGCTGTTACATCATGTCTTATCCTCCAGAGCTGCACTCACTATTCTGCTGTTACATCATGTCTTATCCTCCAGAGCTGCACTCACTATTCTGCTCTTACATCATGTCTTATCCTCCAGAGCTGCACTCACTATTCTGCTGTTACATTATGAAATACTCAAGAGCTGAACTCATTATTCTGCTGTTACATCTGGTCTTATCCTCCAGAGCTGCACTCACTATTCTGCTGTTACATCAGGTCTCATCCTCCAGAGCTGCACTCACTATTCTGCTGTTATATCCTGTCTTATCCTCCAGAGCTGCACTCACTATTCTGCTGTTACATCATGTCTTATCCTCCAGAGCTGCACTCACTATTCTGCAGTTACATCCTGTCTTATCCTCCAGAGCTGCACTCACTATTCTGCTGTTACATCATGTCTTATCCTCCAGAGCTGCATTAACTATTTTGCTGTTACATCATGTCTTATCCTCCAGAGCTGCGCTCACTATTCTGCTGTTACATCAGGTCTTATCCTCCAGAGCTGCACTCACTATTCTGCTGTTATATCCTGTCTTATCCTCCAGAGCTGCACTCACTATTCTGCTGTTATATCCTGTCTTATCCTCCAGAGCTGCACTCACTATTCTGCTGTTATATCCTGTCTTATCCTCCAGAGCTGCACTCACTATTCTGCTGTTACATCATGTCTTATCCTCCAGAGCTGCACTCACTATTCTGCAGTTACATCCTGTCTTATCCTCCAGAGCTGCACTCACTATTCTGCTGTTACATCATGTCTTATCCTCCAGAGCTGCACTCACTATTCTGCTGTTACATCATGTCTTATCCTCCAGAGCTGCACTCACTATTCTGCTGTTACATCATGTCTTATCCTCCAGAGCTGCACTCACTATTTTGCTGTTACATCATGTCTTATCCTCCAGAGCTGCACTCACTATTCTGCTGTTACATCATGTCTTATCCTCCAGAGCTGCACTCACTATTCTGCAGTTACATCCTGTCTTATCCTCCAGAGCTGCACTCACTATTCTGCTGTTACATCATGTCTTATCCTCCAGAGCTGCACTCACTATTCTGCTGTTACATCATGTCTTATCCTCCAGAGCTGCGCTCACTATTCTGCTGTTACATCAGGTCTTATCCTACAGAGCTGCACTCACTATTCTGCTGTTATATCCTGTCTTATCCTCCAGAGCTGCACTCACTATTCTGCTGTTATATCCTGTCTTATCCTCCAGAGCTGCACTCACTATTCTGCTGTTACATCATCCAGATAGCAGCAGATTTATTCAAAAACAGTGCCACTCCTGGCCACATTTTGTGTGTGTCACTGCAGCTCAGCCTCATTCACCACATAGAGCTGCAATACCACATACAACCTGTGCACATCTGTGGTGCTGTTGTATCCATTCAATCCTGAGACCATGAGCAGCGCAGATCTCTCCACTTCTGATGACTTGTCACAATGTATCAGTCTGGTTACGTCACAGAGAATCGTCATTTGTAGCAGACCCTCAGCAGTGAGCAGGATTAGATACCTCTCTGTATTTCTATCCAATGGTCGGGTCTTCATATCACATTGCGCCGAGTCCTCAGCTCTGCACAGCGCCACTTGTTACATTATGGCTGACTGTTTAGAGGGGGTGTGGTCATGTGACCGTCCCCGTACCCCCCATTACAGTGACATTTACAGCCCTTTACACCTCCAGTCCCACAATAGTACCCCTCCGCACCTCATGAACCAGAATAAGAGGCAAAAGAGAGGAACGATGTATAAAGGGGAACCCCAAATATATCTCCATATCCTCATCTTGATTATTATTCGGCCCCTTCTTGGCTTAGTGGACTCTGAGACCACCAGACTGGGCTGTGATCCCCACAATCCGAGTAAAATGACCCCTCACCTCTTAGACTTCTAAATCAAATTAGCAGGGGTCCTGGTGGGCTTGAGGGACCGGACCTTGTTATCACTGGGGAAAGGACGCAGACCCCCCTGCTTACCCCCGCAGTCAAATTCATAAATAAGATTATCCCCCAGCCCACAAGGATACAGGGATATTCAGGTGGAAGATCCAGCTGCCCCCCCACAAGGGTGACCTACCCCCGTTATACTTCATTCTGCCCACCCTGCAGCCTGTATAATCTATGTGAACCCTCTCTCCCTGCAGGACCCCCGTTATACTTCATTCTGCCCACCCTGCAGCCTGTATAATCTATATGAACCCTCTATCCCTGCAGGACCCCTGTTATACTTCATTCTGCCCACCCTGCAGCCTGTATAGTCTATATGAACCCTCTATCCCTGCAGGACCCCTGTTATACTTCATTCTGCCCACCCTGCAGCCTGTATAATCTATATGAACCCTCTATCCCTGCAGGACCCCTGTTATACTTCATTCTGCCCACCCTGCAGCCTGTATAATCTATATGAACCCTCTATCCCTGCAGGCCCCCCGTTATACTTCATTCTGCCCACCCTGCAGCCTGTATAATCTATATGAACCCTCTATCCCTGCAGGACCCCTGTTATTCATCATTCTGCCCACCCTGCAGCCTGTATAATCTATGTGAACCCTCTATCCCTGCAGGACCCCCGTTATACTTCATTCTGCCCACCCTGCAGCCTGTATAATCTATATGAACCCTCTATCCCTGCAGGACCCCCGTTATACTTCATTCTGCCCACCCTGCAGCCTGTATAATCTATGTGAACCCTCTATCCCTGCAGGACCCCTGTTATTCATCATTCTGCCCACCCTGCAGCCTGTATAGTCTATATGAACCCTCTATCCCTGCAGGACCCCTGTTATACTTCATTCTGCCCACCCTGCAGCCTGTATAGTCTATATGAACCCTCTATCCCTGCAGGACCCCTGTTATACTTCATTCTGCCCACCCTGCAGCCTGTATAGTCTATATGAACCCTCTATCCCTGCAGGACCCCTGTTATACTTCATTCTGCCCACCCTGCAGCCTGTATAATCTATGTGAACCCTCTATCCCTGCAGGACCCCTGTTATTCTTCATTCTGCCCACCCTGCAGCCTGTATAATCTATGTGAACCCTCTATCCCTGCAGGACCCCTGTTATTCATCATTCTGCCCACCCTGCAGCCTGTATAGTCTATATGAACCCTCTATCCCTGCAGGACCCCTGTTATACTTCATTCTGCCCACCCTGCAGCCTGTATAATCTATATGAACCCTCTACCCCTGCAGGACCCCTGTTATACTTCATTCTGCCCACCCTGCAGCCTGTATAATCTATATGAACCCTCTATCCCAGCAGGACCCCCGTTATACTTCATTCTGCCCACCCTGCAGCCTGTATAATCTATGTGAACCCTCTATCCCTGCATGACCCCTGTTATACTTCATTCTGCCCACCCTGCAGCCTGTATAATCTATGTGAACCCTCTATCCCTGCAGGACCCCTGTTATACTTCATTCTGCCCACCCTGCAGCCTGTATAATCTATATGAACCCTCTATCCCTGCAGGACCCCTGTTATTCTTCATTCTGCCCACCCTGCAGCCTGTATAATCTATGTGAACCCTCTATCCCTGCAGGACCCCTGTTTTTCTTCATTCTGACCACCCTGCAGCCTGTATAATCTATGTGAACCCTCTATCCCTGCAGGGCTCCTGTTATTCATCATTCTGCCCACCCTGCAGCCTGTATAATCTATGTGAACCCTCTATCCCTGCAGGACCCCTGTTATACTTCATTCTGCCCACCCTGCAGCCTGTATAATCTATGTGAACCCTCTATCCCTGCAGGACCCCTGTTATACTTCATTCTGCCCACCCTGCAGCCTGTATAATCTATGTGAACCCTCTCTCCCTGCAGGGCTCCTGTTATACTTCATTCTGCCCACCCTGCAGCCTGTATAATCTATGTGAACCCTCTATCCCTGCAGGCCCCCCGTTATACTTCATTCTGCCCACCCTGCAGCCTGTATAATCTATGTGAACCCTCTATCCCTGCAGGACCCCTGTTATTCTTCATTCTGCCCACCCTGCAGCCTGTATAATCTATATGAACCCTCTATCCCAGCAGGACCCCCGTTATACTTCATTCTGCCCACCCTGCAGCCTGTATAATCTATGTGAACCCTCTATCCCTGCAGGACCCCTGTTATACTTCATTCTGCCCACCCTGCAGCCTGTATAATCTATGTGAACCCTCTATCCCGGCAGGACCCCCGTTATACTTCATTCTGCCCACCCTGCAGCCTGTATAATCTATGTGAACCCTCTATCTCTTATTTTCCCCCCGATATTCTTGCGGGGTCATCATTTGTTAGGGAAACAGAATAGGAAAACAAACATTGTTTTTTCCTGTGGCTGCGGTCGGTACATCCGCATTGTTCGGCCGCCATCACCGCCTTCTCTTCGCCGCGTCCTCGCTTTCACTGTACTTCAAGGGTTCAAGGCCTGTAGGATGGAAGTTTTCAGAGACGATAAGACGCAGGAAAATGATTCTCCGGCGATTGGCGCATTGTGATCTACAGAATGGACCCCAAGAAATGCTAAGAGATCAGATGCGGAGGGAATTGTAGTGTAAGCAATTATCTCGTCTTCCTGTAGTATTAACCCCTTAAATTCATGGTAATCAAACTTGAGCAAAACTTCCCCTTTTCCAAAATCCCTGTGACTTTTAATCTTTATAGGATGAAACATTGTAGAAATTTGTTCCAATTGTATCCAGTGTGGACACAGCCTGGAGCGATACATCTTCCCTTCACTGATACATTGTAACAACATTTCAAGTCAGTATAAGAGCGATTTGGATACTCTCGGCACAGAATGGAACTCTCAACATGGAATGGAACTCTCGGCACAGAATGGAACTCTCAACATGGAATGGAACTCTCGGCACAGAATGGAACTCTCAACATGGAATGGAACTCTCGGCACAGAATGGAACTCTCAACATGGAATAGAACTCTCGGCACAGAATGGAACTCTCAACATGGAATGGAACTCTCGGTACAGAATGGAACTCTCGGCACAGAATGGAACTCTCGGCACAGAATGAAACTCTTGGCACAGAATGAAACTCTTGGCACAGAATGGAACTCTCGGCACAGAATGGAACTCTCGGCACTGAATGAAACTCTTGGCACAGAATGGAACTCTCGGCACAGAATTGAACTCTCGGCACTGAATGAAACTCTCGGCACAGAATGAAACTCTTAACATGGAATTGAACTCTCGGCACATAATGGAACTCTCGGAACTGAATGAAACTCTCGGCACAGAATGGAACTCTTAACATGGAATTGAACTCTCGGCACGTAATGGAACTCTCGGAACTGAATGAAACTCTCGGCACAGAATGGAACTCTTAACATGGAATTGAACTCTCGGCACGTAATGGAACTCTCGGAATTGAATGAAACTCTCGGCACAGAATGAAACTCTTAACATGGAATTGAACTCTCGGCACGTAATGGAACTCTCGGAACTTAATGAAACTCTCGGCACAGAATGGAACTCTTAACATGGGATTGAACTCTCGGCACATAATGGAACTCTCGGAACTGAATGAAACTCTCTGCACAGAATGGAACTGTTAACGTGGAATTGAACTCTCGGAACATAATGGAACTCTCGGAACTGAATGAAACTCTCGGCACAGAATGAAACTGTTAACATGGAATTAAACTCTAGGCACGTAATGGAACTCTCGGAACTTAATGAAACTCTCGGCACAGAATGGAACTCTTAACATGGAATTGAACTCTCGGCACAGAATGGAACTCTCGGAACTGAATGAAACTCTCGGCACAGAATGAAAATCTTGGCACAGAATGAAACTCTCGGCACAGAATGGAACTCTCGGCACAGAATGAAACTCTTGGCACAGAATGAAACTCTTGGCACAGAATGGAACTCTCGGCACAGAATGGAACTCTTAACATGGAATTGAACTCTCGGCACAGAATGGAACTCTCGGCACTGAATGAAACTCTCGGCACAGAATGAAACTCTTAACATGGAATTGAACTCTCGGCACATAATGGAACTCTCGGAACTGAATGAAACTCTCGGCACAGAATGGAACTCTTAACATGGAATTGAACTCTCGGCACGTAATGGAACTCTCAACATGGAATGGAACTCTCGGCACAGAATGGAACTCTCAACATGGAATAGAACTCTCGGCACAGAATGGAACTCTCAACATGGAATGGAACTCTCGGCACAGAATGAAACTCTCGGTACAGAATGGAACTCTCGGCACAGAATGGAACTCTCGGCACAGAATGGAACTCTCGGCAAAGAATGAAACTCTTGGCACAGAATGAAACTCTCGGCACAGAATGGAACTCTCGGCACAGAATGGAACTCTCGGCACTGAATGAAACTCTTGGCACAGAATTTAACTCTCGGCACAGAATGGAACTCTCGGCACTGAATGAAACTCTCGGCACAGAATGAAACTCTTAACATGGAATTGAACTCTCGGCACATAATGGAACTCTCGGAACTGAATGAAACTCTCGGCACAGAATGGAACTCTTAACATGGAATTGAACTCTCGGCACGTAATGGAACTCTCGGAATTGAATGAAACTCTCGGCACAGAATGAAACTCTTAACATGGAATTGAACTCTCGGCACGTAATGGAACTCTCGGAACTTAATGAAACTCTCGGCACAGAATGGAACTCTTAACATGGAATTGAACTCTCGGCACGTAATGGAACTCTCGGAACTGAATGAAACTCTCTGCACAGAATGGAACTGTTAACGTGGAATTGAACTCTCGGAACATAATGGAACTCTCGGAACTGAATGAAACTCTCGGCACAGAATGAAACTGTTAACATGGAATTAAACTCTAGGCACGTAATGGAACTCTCGGAACTTAATGAAACTCTCGGCACAGAATGGAACTCTTAACATGGAATTGAACTCTCGGCACGTAATGGAACTCTCGGAACTGAATGAAACTCTCGGCACAGAATGAAACTCTTAACATGGAATTGAACTCTCGGCACGTAATGGAACTCTCGGAACTGAATGAAACTCTCGGCACAGAATGAAAATCTTGGCACAGAATGAAACTCTTGGCACAGAATGGAACTCTCGACACAGAATGAAACTCTTGGCACAGAATGAAACTCTTGGCACAGAATGGAACTCTCGGCACAGAATGGAACTCTCGGCACTGAATGAAACTCTTGGCACAGAATGGAACTCTCGGCACAGAATGGAACTCTTAACATGGAATTGAACTCTCGGCACAGAATGGAACTCTCGGCACTGAATGAAACTCTCGGCACAGAATGAAACTCTTAACATGGAATTGAACTCTCGGCACATAATGGAACTCTCGGAACTGAATGAAACTCTCGGCACAGAATGGAACTCTTAACATGGAATTGAACTCTCGGCACGTAATGGAACTCTCAACATGGAATTGAACTCTCGGCACATAATGGAACTCTCGGAATTGAATGAAACTCTCGGCACAGAATGAAACTCTTAACGTGGAATTGAACTCTCGGCACATAATGGAACTCTCGAAACTTAATGAAACTCTCGGCACAGAATGGAACTATTAACATGGAATTGAACTCTCGGCACGTAATGGAACTCTCGGAACTGAATGAAACTCTCGGCACAGAATGAAAATCTTGGCACAGAATGAAACTCTTGGCACAGAATGGAACTCTCGACACAGAATGAAACTCTTGGCACAGAATGAAACTCTTGGCACAGAATGGAACTCTCGGCACAGAATGGAACTCTCGGCACTGAATGAAACTCTTGGCACAGAATGGAACTCTCGGCACAGAATGGAACTCTTAACATGGAATTGAACTCTCGGCACAGAATGGAACTCTCGGCACTGAATGAAACTCTCGGCACAGAATGAAACTCTTAACATGGAATTGAACTCTCGGCACATAATGGAACTCTCGGAACTGAATGAAACTCTCTGCACAGAATGGAACTGTTAACGTGGAATTGAACTCTCGGAACATAATGGAACTCTCGGAACTGAATGAAACTCTCTGCACAGAATGAAACTGTTAACATGGAATTAAACTCTAGGCACGTAATGGAACTCTCGGAACTTAATGAAACTCTCGGCACAGAATGGAACTCTTAACATGGAATTGAACTCTCGGCACGTAATGGAACTCTCGGAACTGAATGAAACTCTCGGCACAGAATGGAACTGTTAACGTGGAATTGAACTCTCGGCACATAATGGAACTCTCGGCATATAATGGAACTCTCGGAACTGAATGGAACTCTCGGCACAGAATGGAACTCTCGGCACAGAATGGAACTCTCGGCAAGAATGGAACTCTCGGCAAGAATGGAACTCTTGGCCCAGAATTGAACTCTCGGCACAGAATGGAATTCTAAAGATGAAATTGAACTCTCGGCACAAAATGAGACTATGCACAGAATGCTGCATGCAGTGTGAACGGCATCAAAAACGAGTGCAGATAGAGTGCATATAAATATTGTGGGGGATGGGACTCTGGATGTGAAAAGAAATTCTCAGTGCGGAATGGAGCCCTGAGCAGGGAATGGGACTATTGCCGCATGTTGCATGGTGCTTGGGCACAGAATGGAACTCTGGGTAAGGAATGAAGCTCTGAGCGTAGAAAAGAACTCTCTAATGAAGCTATTGGCATCAAAATGGAACTCTGGCTGCAGAATGGAGCTCTCCGTGTAGAATGGAGTCTGTAGCGCAGAAGAGAACGCTGAGTGTGGAATGGTATTCTGGGCAAAAAATGGAAATTTGAGTGCAGAAGGGAGCTCTGGGAGTGGAATATAGCTCTCTGGGCAGGAAATGGCACTGTGGCCACGGTATGCAGCTTTAGGTGCAGAAAGGAGCTCGGGGTGCGGCATCAACCTATAGAAGCAGAATTCCATTTCCCACCCAGAGTTCCATTCAATGCTGAATGGAACTTGGGTGCAGAATGGTCCTTGGGGGAAGAATGGTCCTTGGGTACAGAATGGTCCCTGGGTGCAGAATGGTCCTTGGGTACAGAATGGTCCTTGGGTACAGAATGGTCCCTGGGTGCAGAATGGTCCTTGAGTACAGAATGGTCCTTGGGTACAGAATGGTCCTTGGGTGCAGAATGGTCCTTGGGTACAGAATAGTCCTTGGGTGCAGAATGGTCCTTGGGTACAGAATGGTCCTTGGGTACAGAATGGTCCTTGGGTGCAGAATGGTCCTTGGGTACAGAATGGTCCTTGGGTGAGGAATGGAGCTAATAGGGAACCAATAATCCTAAAAACTAATAGTCAATTGCACTGTATGTAGTGCAGAGCTGAGGGTCCGGTGCAGTGTGTATAGTGCACAGCTGAGGGTTCGGTGCAGTGTATAGTGCACAGCTGAGGGTTCGGTGCAGTGTATAGTGCACAGCTGAGGGTCCGGTGCAGTGTGTAGTGCACAGCTGAGGGTTCGGTGCAGTGTATAGTGCACAGCTGAGGGTCCGGTGCAGTGTATAGTGCACAGCTGAGGGTCCGGTGCAGTGTGTAGTGCACAGCTGAGGGTCCGGTGCAGTGTGTAGAGCAGAGCTGAGGGTCCGGTGCAGTGTGTATAGTGCACAGCTGAGGGTCCGATGCAGTGTGTATAGTGCACAGCTGAGGGTCCGGTGCAGTGTGTATAGTGCACAGCTGAGGGTCCGGTGCAGTGTGTATAGTGCACAGCTGAGGGTCCGATGCATTGTGTATAGTGCACAGCTGAGGGTCCGGTGCAGTGTGTAGTGCACAGCTGAGGGTCCGGTGCAGTGTGTATAGTGCACAGCTGAGGGTCCGGTGCAGTGTGTATAGTGCAGAGCTGAGGGTCTGGTGCAGTGTGTAGAGCACAGCTGAGGGTCCGGTGCAGTGTGTATAGTGTAGAGCTGAGGGTTCGGTGCAGTGTATAGTGCACAGCTGAGGGTCCGGTGCAGTGTGTGTAGTGCACAGCTGAGGGTCCGGTGCAGTGTGTATAGTGCACAGCTGAGGGTCCGGTGCAGTGTATAGTGTAGAGCTGAGGGTTCGGTGCAGTGTGTATAGTGTAGAGCTGAGGGTTCGGTGCAGTGTATAGTGCACAGCTGAGGGTTCGGTGCAGTGTATAGTGCAGAGCTGAGGGTTCGGTGCAGTGTATAGTGCACAGCTGAGGGTCCGGTGCAGTGTATAGTGCAGAGCTGAGGGTCCGGTGCAGTGTGTATAGTGCACAGCTGAGGGTTCGGTGCAGTGTATAGTGCACAGCTGAGGGTTCGGTGCAGTGTATAGTGCACAGCTGAGGGTCCGGTGCAGTGTGTAGTGCACAGCTGAGGGTTCGGTGCAGTGTATAGTGCACAGCTGAGGGTTCGGTGCAGTGTGTATAGTGCACAGCTGAGGGTCCGGTGCAGTGTATAGTGCACAGCTGAGGGTCCGGTGCAGTGTGTATAGTGCACAGCTGAGGGTCCGGTGCAGTGTATAGTGCACAGCTGAGGGTCCGGTGCAGTGTGTATAGTGCACAGCTGAGGGTCCGGTGCAGTGTGTATAGTGCACAGCTGAGGGTCCGGTGCAGTGTGTAGAGCAGAGCTGAGGGTCCGGTGCAGTGTGTATAGTGCACAGCTGAGGGTCCGATGCAGTGTGTATAGTGCACAGCTGAGGGTCCGGTGCAGTGTGTATAGTGCACAGCTGAGGGTCCGGTGCAGTGTGTATAGTGCACAGCTGAGGGTCCGGTGCATTGTGTATAGTGCACAGCTGAGGGTCCGGTGCAGTGTGTAGTGCACAGCTGAGGGTCCGGTGCAGTGTGTATAGTGCACAGCTGAGGGTCCGGTGCAGTGTGTATAGTGCAGAGCTGAGGGTCTGGTGCAGTGTGTAGAGCACAGCTGAGGGTCCGGTGCAGTGTGTATAGTGTAGAGCTGAGGGTTCGGTGCAGTGTATAGTGCACAGCTGAGGGTCCGGTGCAGTGTGTGTAGTGCACAGCTGAGGGTCCGGTGCAGTGTGTATAGTGCACAGCTGAGGGTCCGGTGCAGTGTATAGTGTAGAGCTGAGGGTTCGGTGCAGTGTGTATAGTGTAGAGCTGAGGGTCCGGTGCAGTGTGTATAGTGCACAGCTGAGGGTCCGGTGCAGTGTATAGTGTAGAGCTGAGGGTTCGGTGCAGTGTGTATAGTGTAGAGCTGAGGGTTCGGTGCAGTGTATAGTGCACAGCTGAGGGTTCGGTGCAGTGTATAGTGCAGAGCTGAGGGTTCGGTGCAGTGTATAGTGCACAGCTGAGGGTCCGGTGCAGTGTATAGTGCACAGCTGAGGGTCCGGTGCAGTGTGTAGTGCACAGCTGAGGGTCCGGTGCAGTGTGTAGAGCAGAGCTGAGGGTCCGGTGCAGTGTGTATAGTGCACAGCTGAGGGTCCGATGCAGTGTGTATAGTGCACAGCTGAGGGTCCGGTGCAGTGTGTATAGTGCACAGCTGAGGGTCCGGTGCAGTGTGTATAGTGCACAGCTGAGGGTCCGGTGCATTGTGTATAGTGCACAGCTGAGGGTCCGGTGCAGTGTGTAGTGCACAGCTGAGGGTCCATTGCAGTGTGTATAGTGCACAGCTGAGGGTCCGGTGCAGTGTGTATAGTGCAGAGCTGAGGGTCTGGTGCAGTGTGTAGAGCACAGCTGAGGGTCCGGTGCAGTGTGTATAGTGTAGAGCTGAGGGTTCGGTGCAGTGTATAGTGCACAGCTGAGGATCCGGTGCAGTGTGTGTAGTGCACAGCTGAGGGTCCGGTGCAGTGTGTATAGTGCACAGCTGAGGGTCCGGTGCAGTGTGTATAGTGCACAGCTGAGGGTCCGGTGCAGTGTATAGTGCAGAGCTGAGGGTTCGGTGCAGTGTGTATAGTGTAGAGCTGAGGGTCCGGTGCAGTGTGTATAGTGTACAGCTGAGGGTCCGGTGCAGTGTGTAGTGAACAGCTGAGGGTCCGGTGCAGTGTGTATAGTGCACAGCTGAGGGTCCGGTGCAGTGTATAGTGTAGAGCTGAGGGTTCGGTGCAGTGTGTATAGTGTAGAGCTGAGGGTCCGGTGCAGTGTGTATAGTGCACAGCTGAGGGTCCGGTGCAGTGTGTAGTGCACAGCTGAGGGTTCGGTGCAGTGTATATAGTGCACAGCTGAGGGTCCGGTGCAGTGTGTTTAGTGTAGAGCTGAGGGTCCGGTACAGTGTGTATAGTGCACAGCTGAGGGTCCGGTGCAGTGTGTAGTGCACAGCTGAGGGTCCGGTGCAGTGTGTATAGTGCAGAGCTGAGGGTCCGGTGCAGTGTGTAGTGCAGAGCTGAGGGTCCGGTGCAGTGTGTAGTGCACAGCTGAGGGTCCGGTGCAGTGTGTATAGTGCACAGCTGAGGGTCCGGTGCAGTGTGTATAGTGCAGAGCTGAGGGTCCGGTGCAGTGTGTATAGTGCACAGCTGAGGGTCCGGTGCAGTGTGTAGTGCACAGCTGAGGGTCCGGTGCAGTGTGTATAGTGCAGAGCTGAGGGTCCGGTGCAGTGTGTATAGTGTAGAGCTGAGGGTCCGGTGCAGTGTGTAGTGCAGAGCTGAGTATTCGGTGCAGTGTATAGTGCATAGCTGAGGGTCCGGTGCAGTGTGTATAGTGCAGAGCTGAGGGTCCGGTGCAGTGTGTAGTGCACAGCTGAGGGTCCGGTGCAGTGTGTATAGTGCACAGCTGAGGGTCCGGTGCAGTGTGTAGTGCACAGCTGAGGGTCCGGTGCAGTGTATAATGTACAGCTGAGGGTCCGGTGCAGTGTATAGTGCACAGCTGAGGGTCCGGTGCAGTGTGTATAGTGCACAGCTGAGGGTCCGGTGCAGTGTGTATAGTGTAGAGCTGAGGGTCCGGTGCAGTGTGTATAGTGCACAGCTGAGGGTCCGGTGCAGTGTGTATAGTGCACAGCTGAGGGTCCGGTGCAGTGTGTATAGTGCACAGCTGAGGGTCCGGTGCAGTGTATAGTGCACAGCTGAGGGTCCGGTGCAGTGTGTATAGTGCACAGCTGAGGGTCCGGTGCAGTGTGTATAGTGCACAGCTGAGGGTCCGGTGCAGTGTGTATAGTGTAGAGCTGAGGGTCCGGTGCAGTGTGTATAGTGCACAGCTGAGGGTCTGGTGCAGTGTGTATAGTGCACAGCTGAGGGTCCGGTGCAGTGTGTATAGTGCACAGCTGAGGGTCCGGTGCAGTGTGTATAGTGCAGAGCTGAGGGTCCGGTGCAGTGTGTATAGTGTAGAGCTGAGGGTCCGGTGCAGTGTGTATAGTGCAGAGCTGAGGGTCCGGTGCAGTGTGTAGTGCACAGCTGAGGGTTCGGTGCAGTGTATAGTGCAGAGCTGAGGGTCCGGTGCAGTGTGTATAGTGCAGAGCTGAGGGTCCGGTGCAGTATGTATAGTGCAGAGCTGAGGGTCCGGTGCAGTGTATAGTGTAGAGCTGAGGGTTCGGTGCAGTGTATAGTGTAGAGCTGAGGGTCCGGTGCAGTGTATAGTGCACAGCTGAGGGTCCGGTGCAGTGTGTAGTGCACAGCTGAGGGTTCGGTGCAGTGTATAGTGCAGAGCTGAGGGTCCGGTGCAGTGTGTATAGTGCAGAGCTGAGGGTTTGGTGCAGTGTGTAGTGCACAGCTGAGGGTTCGGTGCAGTGTATAGTGCAGAGCTGAGGGTTCGGTGCAGTGTGTAGTGCACAGCTGAGGGTCCGGTGCAGTGTGTATAGTGCACAGCTGAGGGTCCGGTGCAGTGTGTAGAGCACAGCTGAGGGTCCGGTGCAGTGTGTATAGTGTACAGCTGAGGGTCCGGTGCAGTGTGTATAGTGTACAGCTGAGGGTCCGGTGCAGTGTGTATAGTGTACAGCTGAGGGTCCGGTGCAGTGTGTATAGTGCACAGCTGAGGGTCCGGTGCAGTGTGTATAGTGTACAGCTGAGGGTCCGGTGCAGTGTGTATAGTGCACAGCTGAGGGTCCGGTGCAGTGTGTATAGTGTACAGCTGAGGGTCCGGTGCAGTGTGTATAGTGTACAGCTGAGGGTCCGGTGCAGTGTGTATAGTGCAGAGCTGAGGGTTTGGTGCAGTGTGTAGTGCACAGCTGAGGGTTCGGTGCAGTGTATAGTGCACAGCTGAGGGTCCGGTGCAGTGTGTATAGTGCAGAGCTGAGGGTCCGGTGCAGTGTGTATAGTGCAGAGCTGAGGGTCCGGTGCAGTGTGTATAGTGTAGAGCTGAGGGTCCGGTGCAGTGTGTATAGTGCACAGCTGAGGGTCCGGTGCAGTGTGTATAGTGCAGAGCTGAGGGTCCGGTGCAGTGTGTAGTGCACAGCTGAGGGTTCGGTGCAGTGTATAGTGCAGAGCTGAGGGTCCGGTGCAGTGTGTATAGTGCAGAGCTGAGGGTCCGGTGCAGTGTGTATAGTGCAGAGCTGAGGGTCCGGTGCAGTGTATAGTGTAGAGCTGAGGGTTCGGTGCAGTGTATAGTGCACAGCTGAGGGTCCGGTGCAGTGTGTAGTGCACAGCTGAGGGTCCGGTGCAGTGTATAGTGCACAGCTGAGGGTCCGGTGCAGTGTATAGTGCACAGCTGAGGGTCCGGTGCAGTGTGTATAGTGCACAGCTGAGGGTCCGGTGCAGTGTGTATAGTGCACAGCTGAGGGTCCGGTGCAGTGTGTAGAGCACAGCTGAGGGTCCGGTGCAGTGTGTATAGTGTTCAGCTGAGGGTCCGGTGCAGTGTGTATAGTGTACAGCTGAGGGTCCGGTGCAGTGTGTATAGTGCACAGCTGAGGGTCCGGTGCAGTGTGTATAGTACACAGCTGAGGGTCCGGTGCAGTGTGTATAGTGCACAGCTGAGGGTCCGGTGCAGTGTGTATAGTGCACAGCTGAGGGTCCGGTGCAGTGTGTATAGTGCACAGCTGAGGGTCCGGTGCAGTGTGTATAGTGCAGAGCTGAGGGTCCGGTGCAGTGTGTATAGTGCAGAGCTGAGGGTTCGGTGCAGTGTGTATAGTGTACAGCTGAGGGTCCGGTGCAGTGTATAGTGCACAGCTGAGGGTCCGGTGCAGTGTGTATAGTGTACAGCTGAGGGTCCGGTGCAGTGTGTATAGTGCACAGCTGAGGGTCCGGTGCAGTGTGTATAGTGCACAGCTGAGGGTGCGGTGCAGTGTATAGTGTACAGCTGAGGGTCCGGTGCAGTGTATAGTGCAGAGCTGAGGGTTCGGTGCAGTGTGTATAGTGCACAGCTAAGGGTCTGGTGCAGTGTGTATAGTGCACAGCTGAGGGTCCGGTGCAGTGTGTATAGTGTACAGCTGAGGGTCCGGTGCAGTGTGTATAGTGCACAGCTGAGGGTCCGGTGCAGTGTGTATAGTGTAGAGCTGAGGGTTCGGTGCAGTGTGTATAGTGCACAGCTGAGGGTCCGGTGCAGTGTGTATAGTGTAGAGCTGAGGGTCCGGTGCAGTGTATAGTGCACAGCTGAGGGTCCGGTGCAGTGTGTAGAGCACAGCTGAGGGTCCGGTGCAGTGTGTAGTGCACAGCTGAGGGTCCGGTGCAGTGTGTATAGTGCACAGCTGAGGGTCCGGTGCAGTGTGTAGTGCACAGCTGAGGGTCCGGTGCAGTGTGTATAGTGCACAGCTGAGGGTTCGGTGCAGTGTGTATAGTGCACAGCTGAGGGTTCGGTGCAGTGTATAGTGCACAGCTGAGTGTCCGGTGCAGTGTATAGTGCAGAGCTGAGGGTCCGGTGCAGTGTGTATAGTGCACAGCTGAGGGTCCGGTGCAGTGTGTATAGTGCACAGCTGAGGGTCCGGTGCAGTGTGTATAGTGCACAGCTGAGGGTCCGGTGCAGTGTGTATAGTGCACAGCTGAGGGTCCGGTGCAGTGTGTATAGTGCACAGCTGAGGGTCCGGTGCAGTGTGTATAGTGTAGAGCTGAGGGTCCGGTGCAGTGTGTATAGTGCAGAGCTGAGGGTCCGGTGCAGTGTGTATAGTGCACAGCTGAGGGTCCGGTGCAGTGTGTATAGTGCACAGCTGAGGGTCCGGTGCAGTGTATAGTGCACAGCTGAGGGTCCGGTGCAGTGTGTATAGTGCACAGCTGAGGGTCCGGTGCAGTGTGTATAGTGCACAGCTGAGGGTCCGGTGCAGTGTGTAGTGCACAGCTGAGGGTCCGGTGCAGTGTGTATAGTGCACAGCTGAGGGTTCGGTGCAGTGTGTATAGTGCACAGCTGAGGGTCCGGTGCAGTGTGTATAGTGCACAGCTGAGGGTTCGGTGCAGTGTGTATAGTGTACAGCTGAGGGTCCGGTGCAGTGTATAGTGCACAGCTGAGGGTCCGGTGCAGTGTGTATAGTGTACAGCTGAGGGTCCGGTGCAGTGTGTATAGTGCACAGCTGAGGGTCCGGTGCAGTGTGTATAGTGCACAGCTGAGGGTCCGGTGCAGTGTATAGTGTACAGCTGAGGGTCCGGTGCAGTGTATAGTGCAGAGCTGAGGGTTCGGTGCAGTGTGTATAGTGCACAGCTGAGGGTCCGGTGCAGTGTGTATAGTGTACAGCTGAGGGTCCGGTGCAGTGTGTATAGTGCACAGCTGAGGGTCCGGTGCAGTGTGTATAGTGCACAGCTGAGGGTCCGGTGCAGTGTGTATAGTGCACAGCTGAGGGTCCGGTGCAGTGTGTAGTGCAGAGCTGAGGGTCCGGTGCAGTGTATAGTGCACAGCTGAGGGTTCGGTGCAGTGTGTATAGTGCACAGCTGAGGGTCCGGTGCAGTGTGTATAGTGCACAGCTGAGGGTCCGGTGCAGTGTGTATAGTGCACAGCTGAGGGTCCGGTGCAGTGTGTATAGTGTACAGCTGAGGGTCCGGTGCAGTGTGTATAGTGCACAGCTGAGGGTCCGGTGCAGTGTGTATAGTGTAGAGCTGAGGGTTCGGTGCAGTGTGTATAGTGTAGAGCTGAGGGTCCGGTGCAGTGTATAGTGCACAGCTGAGGGTCCGGTGCAGTGTGTAGAGCACAGCTGAGGGTTCGGTGCAGTGTGTAGTGCACAGCTGAGGGTCCGGTGCAGTGGGTATAGTGTACAGCTGAGGGTCCGGTGCAGTGTATATAGTGCACAGCTGAGGGTCCGGTGCAGTGTGTATAGTGCACAGCTGAGGGTTCGGTGCAGTGTGTATAGTGCACAGCTGAGGGTCCGGTGCAGTGTGTATAGTGCACAGCTGAGGGTCCGGTGCAGTGTGTAGTGCACAGCTGAGGGTCCGGTGCAGTGTGTATAGTGCACAGCTGAGGGTTCGGTGCAGTGTGTATAGTGCACAGCTGAGGGTCCGGTGCAGTGTGTATAGTGCACAGCTGAGGGTCCGGTGCAGTGTGTATAGTGCACAGCTGAGGGTCCGGTGCAGTGTGTATAGTGCACAGCTGAGGGTCCGGTGCAGTGTGTATAGTGCACAGCTGAGGGTCCGGTGCAGTGTGTATAGTGCACAGCTGAGGGTTCGGTGCAGTGTGTATAGTGCACAGCTGAGGGTCCGGTGCAGTGTGTAGTGAACAGCTGAGGGTCCGGTGCAGTGTGTATAGTGCACAGCTGAGGGTTCGGTGCAGTGTGTATAGTGCACAGCTGAGGGTCCGGTGCAGTGTGTATAGTGCACAGCTGAGGGTTCGGTGCAGTGTGTATAGTGCAGAGCTGAGGGTCCGGTGCAGTGTGTATAGTGCACAGCTGAGGGTCCGGTGCAGTGTGTATAGTGTAGAGCTGAGGGTCCGGTGCAGTGTGTATAGTGTAGAGCTGAGGGTCCGGTGCAGTGTGTATAGTGCACAGCTGAGGGTCCGGTGCAGTGTGTATAGTGTACAGCTGAGGGTCCGGTGCAGTGTGTATAGAGTAGAGCTGAGGGTTCGGTGCAGTGTGTAGAGCACAGCTGAGGGTCCGGTGCAGTGTGTATAGAGTAGAGCTGAGGGTCCGGTGCAGTGTGTATAGTGTAGAGCTGAGGGTCCGGTGCAGTGTGTATAGTGTACAGCTGAGGGTCCGGTGCAGTGTGTATAGAGTAGAGCTGAGGGTTCGGTGCAGTGTGTAGAGCACAGCTGAGGGTCCGGTGCAGTGTGTATAGTGCACAGCTGAGGGTCCGGTGCAGTGTGTATAGTGCACAGCTGAGGGTCCGGTGCAGTGTGTATAGTGTACAGCTGAGGGTCCGGTGCAGTGTGTATAGTGCACAGCTGAGGGTCCGGTGCAGTGTGTATAGAGTAGAGCTGAGGGTTCGGTGCAGTGTGTATAGTGCACAGCTGAGGGTCCGGTGCAGTGTGTATAGTGCAGAGCTGAGGGTCCGGTGCAGTGTGTATAGTGCACAGCTGAGGGTCCGGTGCAGTATATAGTGCACAGCTGAGGGTCCGGTGCAGTGTGTATAGTGTAGAGCTGAGGGTCCGGTGCAGTGTGTATAGTGCACAGCTGAGGGTCCGGTGCAGTGTGTATAGAGTAGAGCTGAGGGTTCGGTGCAGTGTGTAGAGCACAGCTGAGGGTCCGGTGCAGTGTGTATAGAGCACAGCTGAGGGTCCGGTGCAGTGTGTATAGTGCACAGCTGAGGGTCCGGTGCAGTGTGTATAGTGCACAGCTGAGGGTCCGGTGCAGTGTGTATAGTGCACAGCTGAGGGTTCGGTGCAGTGTGTATAGTGCACAGCTGAGGGTTCGGTGCAGTGTGTATAGTGCACAGCGGAGGGTCCGGTGCAGTGTGTATAGTGCACAGCTGAGGGTCCGGTGCAGTGTGTATAGTGCAGAGCTGAGGGTTCGGTGCAGTGTGTAGTGCACAGCTGAGGGTCCGGTGCAGTGTATAGTGCACAGCTGAGGGTCCGGTGCAGTGTATAGTGCACAGCTGAGGGTTCAGTGCAGTGTGTATAGTGCACAGCTGAGGGTTCGGTGCAGTGTGTATAGTGCACAGCTGAGGGTCCGGTGCAGTGTGTATAGTGCACAGCTGAGGGTCCGGTGCAGTGTGTAGTGCACAGCTGAGGGTCCGGTGCAGTGTGTATAGTGCACAGCTGAGGGTTCGGTGCAGTGTGTATAGTGCACAGCTGAGGGTCCGGTGCAGTGTGTATAGTGCACAGCTGAGGGTCCGGTGCAGTGTGTATAGTGCACAGCTGAGGGTCCGGTGCAGTGTGTAGAGCACAGCTGAGGGTCCGGTGCAGTGTGTATAGTGCACAGCTGAGGGTCCGGTGCAGTGTGTATAGTGCACAGCTGAGGGTCCGGTGCAGTGTGTATAGTGCACAGCTGAGGGTCCGGTGCAGTGTGTATAGTGCACAGCTGAGGGTCCGGTGCAGTGTGTATAGTGCACAGCTGAGGGTTCGGTGCAGTGTGTATAGTGCACAGCTGAGGGTCCGGTGCAGTGTGTATAGTGTAGAGCTTAGGGTCCGGTGCAGTGTGTATAGTGCAGAGCTGAGGGTCCGGTGCAGTGTGTATAGTGCACAGCTGAGGGTCCGGTGCAGTGTGTATAGTGCACAGCTGAGGGTCCGGTGCAGTGTGTATAGTGCACAGCTGAGGGTTCGGTGCAGTGTGTATAGTGCAGAGCTGAGGGTCCGGTGCAGTGTGTATAGTGCACAGCTGAGGGTCCGGTGCAGTGTGTATAGTGTAGAGCTGAGGGTCCGGTGCAGTGTGTATAGTGCAGAGCTGAGGGTTCGGTGCAGTGTGTATAGTGTACAGCTGAGGGTCCGGTGCAGTGTGTATAGAGTAGAGCTGAGGGTCCGGTGCAGTGTGTATAGTGTACAGCTGAGGGTCCGGTGCAGTGTGTATAGTGTACAGCTGAGGGTTCGGTGCAGTGTGTATAGTGCACAGCTGAGGGTTCGGTGCAGTGTGTATAGTGTACAGCTGAGGGTTCGGTGCAGTGTGTAGAGCACAGCTGAGGGTCCGGTGCAGTGTATAGTGCACAGCTGAGGGTCCGGTGCAGTGTGTAGTGCACAATTGAGGGTTCGGTGCAGTGTATAGTGTACAGCTGAGGGTTCGGTGCAGTGTGTATAGTGCACAGCTGAGGGTCCGGTGCAGTGTGTATAGTGTACAGCTGAGGGTTCGGTGCAGTGTGTATAGTGTACAGCTGAGGGTTCGGTGCAGTGTGTAGAGCACAGCTGAGGGTCCGGTGCAGTGTATAGTGCACAGCTGAGGGTCCGGTGCAGTGTGTATAGTGCACAGCTGAGGGTTCGGTGCAGTGTGTAGTGCACAATTGAGGGTTCGGTGCAGTGTGTATAGTGCACAGCTGAGGGTCCGGTGCAGTGTGTATAGTGCACAGCTGAGGGTTCGGTGCAGTGTGTATAGTGCACAGCTGAGGGTTCGGTGCAGTGTGTATAGTGCACAGCTGAGGGTCCGGTGCAGTGTGTATAGTGTAGAGCTGAGGGTCCGGTGCAGTGTGTATAGTGTACAGCTGAGGGTCCGGTGCAGTGTGTATAGTGCACAGCTGAGGGTCCGGTGCAGTGTGTATAGTGCACAGCTGAGGGTTCGGTGCAGTGTATAGTGCACAGCTGAGGGTTCGGTGCAGTGTGTATAGTGCACAGCTGAGGGTCCGGTGCAGTGTGTATAGTGCACAGCTGAGGGTTCGGTGCAGTGTGTAGAGCACAGCTGAGGGTCCGGTGCAGTGTATAGTGCACAGCTGAGGGTCCGGTGCAGTGTGTATAGTGCACAGCTGAGGGTTCGGTGCAGTGTGTATAGTGCACAGCTGAGGGTTCGGTGCAGTGTGTATAGTGCACAGCTGAGGGTCCGGTGCAGTGTGTATAGTGCACAATTGAGGGTTCGGTGCAGTGTATAGTGTACAGCTGAGGGTTCGGTGCAGTGTGTAGAGCACAGCTGAGGGTCCGGTGCAGTGTGTATAGTGCACAGCTGAGGGTCCGGTGCAGTGTGTAGTGCACAGCTGAGGGTCCGGTACAGTGTGTATAGTGCACAGCTGAGGGTCCGGTGCAGTGCGTATAGTGCACAGCTGAGGGTTCCGTGCAGTGTATAGTGCACAGCTGAGGGTCCGGTGCAGTGTGTATAGTGCACAGCTGAGGGTTCCGTGCAGTGTATAGTGCACAGCTGAGGGTCCGGTGCAGTGTATAGTGCACAGCTGAGGGTTCGGTGCAGTGTGTATAGTGTAGAGCTGAGGGTCCGGTGCAGTGTGTATAGTGTACAGCTGAGGGTCCGGTGCAGTGTGTATAGTGCACAGCTGAGGGTCCGGTGCAGTGTGTATAGTGCACAGCTGAGGGTCCGGTGCAGTGTGTAGTGCACAGCTGAGGGTCCGGTGCAGTGTGTATAGTGCACAGCTGAGGGTCCGGTGCAGTGTGTATAGTGCACAGCTGAGGGTCCGGTGCAGTGTGTATAGTGCACAGCTGAGGGTCCGGTGCAGTGTGTATAGTGCACAGCTGAGGGTCCGGTGCAGTGTGTGTAGTGCACAGCTGAGGGTTCGGTGCAGTGTGTATAGTGCACAGCTGAGGGTCCGGTGCAGTGTGTATAGTGCACAGCTGAGGGTCCGGTGCAGTGTGTAGTGCACAGCTGAGGGTCCGGTGCAGTGTGTATAGTGCACAGCTGAGGGTCCGGTGCAGTGTGTAGTGCACAGCTGAGGGTCCGGTGCAGTGTGTATAGTGCAGAGCTGAGGGTTCGGTGCAGTGTGTAGTGCACAGCTGAGGGTCCGGTGCAGTGTGTATAGTGCACAGCTGAGGGTCCGGTGCAGTGTGTATAGTGCACAGCTGAGGGTCCGGTGCAGTGTGTATAGTGCACAGCTGAGGGTCTGGTGCAGCGTGTATAGTGCACAGCTGAGGGTTCGGTGCAGTGTGTATAGTGCACAGCTGAGGGTCCGGTGCAGTGTGTATAGTGCAGAGCTGAGGGTCCGGTGCAGTGTGTATAGTGCACAGCTGAGGGTTCGGTGCAGTGTGTATAGTGCACAGCTGAGGGTCCGGTGCAGTGTGTATAGTGCACAGCTGAGGGTCCGGTGCAGTGTGTAGTGCACAGCTCAGGGTTCGGTGCAGTGTGTATAGTGCACAGCTGAGGGTCCGGTGCAGTGTATAGTGCACAGCTGAGGGTCCGGTGCAGTGTGTATAGTGCACAGCTGAGGGTCTGGTGCAGTGTGTATAGTGCACAGCTGAGGGTCCGGTGCAGTGTGTATAGTGCACAGCTGAGGGTCCGGTGCAGTGTGTATAGTGCACAGCTGAGGGTCCGGTGCAGTGTGTATAGTACAGAGCTGAGGGTGCGGTGCAGTGTGTATAGTGCACAGCTGAGGGTCCGGTGCAGTGTGTATAGTACAGAGCTGAGGGTGCGGTGCAGTGTGTATAGTGCACAGCTGAGGGTGCGGTGCAGTGTGTATAGTGCACAGCTGAGGGTCCGGTGCAGTGTGTATAGTGCACAGCTGAGGGTCCGGTGCAGTGTGTATAGTGCAGAGCTGAGGGTGCGGTGCAGTGTGTATAGTGCACAGCTGAGGGTCCGGTGCAGTGTGTATAGTGCACAGCTGAGGGTCCGGTGCAGTGTGTATAGTGCACAGCTGAGGGTTCGGTGCAGTGTGTATAGTGCACAGCTGAGGGTCCGGTGCAGTGTGTATAGTGCACAGCTGAGGGTCCGGTGCAGTGTGTATAGTGCACAGCTGAGGGTCCGGTGCAGTGTGTATAGTGCACAGCTGAGGGTCCGGTGCAGTGTGTATAGTGCACAGCTGAGGGTTCGGTGCAGTGTGTATAGTGCACAGCTGAGGGTCCGGTGCAGTGTGTATAGTGCACAGCTGAGGGTCCGGTGCAGTGTATAGTGCACAGCTGAGGGTCCGGTGCAGTGTGTATAGTGCAGAGCTGAGGGTCTGGTGCAGCGCGTATAGTGCACAGCTGAGGGTTCGGTGCAGTGTGTATAGTGCACAGCTGAGGGTTCGGTGCAGTGTGTATAGTGCACAGCTGAGGGTCCGGTGCAGTGTGTATAGTGCACAGCTGAGGGTCCGGTGCAGTGTGTAGTGCACAGCTCAGGGTTCGGTGCAGTGTGTATAGTGCACAGCTGAGGGTCCGGTGCAGTGTATAGTGCACAGCTGAGGGTCCGGTGCAGTGTGTATAGTGCACAGCTGAGGGTCCGGTGCAGTGTATAGTGCACAGCTGAGGGTCCGGTGCAGTGTGTATAGTGCACAGCTGAGGGTCCGGTGCAGTGTGTATAGTGCACAGCTGAGGGTCCGGTGCAGTGTGTATAGTGCACAGCTGAGGGTCCGGTGCAGTGTGTATAGTACAGAGCTGAGGGTGCGGTGCAGTGTGTATAGTGCACAGCTGAGGGTCCGGTGCAGTGTGTATAGTGCACAGCTGAGGGTGCGGTGCAGTGTGTATAGTGCACAGCTGAGGGTCCGGTGCAGTGTGTATAGTGCACAGCTGAGGGTCCGGTGCAGTGTGTATAGTGCAGAGCTGAGGGTGCGGTGCAGTGTGTATAGTGCACAGCTGAGGGTCCGGTGCAGTGTGTATAGTGCACAGCTGAGGGTCCGGTGCAGTGTGTATAGTGCACAGCTGAGGGTTCGGTGCAGTGTGTATAGTGCACAGCTGAGGGTCCGGTGCAGTGTGTATAGTGCACAGCTGAGGGTCCGGTGCAGTGTGTATAGTGCAGAGCTGAGGGTGCGGTGCAGTGTGTATAGTGCACAGCTGAGGGTCCGGTGCAGTGTGTATAGTGCACAGCTGAGGGTCCGGTGCAGTGTGTATAGTGCACAGCTGAGGGTCCGGTGCAGTGTGTATAGTGCACAGCTGAGGGTCCGGTGCAGTGTGTATAGTGCACAGCTGAGGGTCCGGTGCAGTGTGTATAGTGCACAGCTGAGGGTTCGGTGCAGTGTATAGTGCACAGCTGAGGGTCCGGTGCAGTGTGTATAGTGCAGAGCTGAGGGTCCGGTGCAGTGTGTAGTGCACAGCTGAGGGTCCGGTGCAGTGTGTATAGTGCACAGCTGAGGGTCCGGTGCAGTGTGTATAGTGCACAGCTGAGGGTCCGGTGCAGTGTGTATAGTGCACAGCTGAGGGTCCGGTGCAGTGTGTATAGTGCACAGCTGAGGGTCCGGTGCAGTGTGTATAGTGCACAGCTGAGGGTCCGGTGCAGTGTGTATAGTGCACAGCTGAGGGTCCGGTGCAGTGTGTATAGTGCACAGCTGAGGGTCCGGTGCAGTGTGTATAGTGCACAGCTGAGGGTTCGGTGCAGTGTGTATAGTGCACAGCTGAGGGTCCGGTGCAGTGTGTATAGTGCACAGCTGAGGGTCCGGTGCAGTGTGTATCCGGCTGCAGCCTGCGGGGTTGAGCTGTGACCCCGGGCCGGCCCCGCCCCCGGGAGGAGCGGACGGATCCTGTGATCTCAGTCGCTACGTGTTTACAGCGGCCGGAGCCTCTGCGCGTCCCCGCGGCCTCCTCCTCCGGGAGCGCGCCTGTCACTCTCATGTCACCGGGCCAGGGCCACCTGACAGCCGGGCACAGGAGCCGGGGCCCCCCGGGGAGAGGGGAGATGGGGGCCCGAGACATGTGCAGCCCCGAGACACCCAAACTCCCTGCCCGGGACCCCGAGAGCCACTGAGAGGAGAGACAGAAGAGAGACAGAAGAGAGACAGAGGAGAAAAGAGACAGAAAAGAGACAGAAGAGAGACAGAAAAGAAGAGACAGAAGAGAAAAGAGACAGAGGAGAAAAGAGACAGAAAAGAGACAGAAGAGAGACAGAAGAGAAAAGAGACAGAAAAGAGACAGAAGAGAGACAGAAAAGAAGAGACAGAAGAGAAAAGAGACAGAGGAGAAAAGAGACAGAAAAGAGACAGAAGAGAGACAGAAGAGAAAAGAGACAGAAAAGAGACAGAAGAGAGACAGAAGAGAAAAGAGACAGAAAAGAGACAGAAGAGAGACAGAAGAGAAAAGAGACAGAAGAGAGACAGAGGAGAAAAGAGACAGAAAAGAAGAGACAGAAGAGAAAAGAGACAGAGGAGAAAAGAGACAGAAAAGAGACAGAAGAGAGACAGAAGAGAAAAGAGACAGAAGAGAGACAGAGGAGAAAAGAGACAGAAAAGAGACAGAAGAGAGACAGAAGAGAAAAGAGACAGAAGAGAGACAGAGGAGAAAAGAGACAGAAAAGAGACAGAAGAGAGACAGAAGAGAAAAGAGACAGAAGAGAGACAGAGGAAAAAAGAGACAGAAAAGAGACAGAAGAGAGACAGAAAAGAAGAGACAGAAGAGAAAAGAGACAGAGGAAAAAAGAGACAGAAAAGAGACAGAAGAGAGACAGAAGAGAAAAGAGACAGAAAAGAAGTAACAGAAGAGAAAAGAGACAGAAAAGAAGAGACAGAAGAGAGACAGAAAAGAGACAGAGGAGAAAAGAGACAGAAAAGAGACAGAAGAGAAAAGAGACAGAAAAGAGACAGAAGAGAGACAGAAGAGAAAAGAGACAGAAAAGAAGAGACAGAAGAGAAAAGAGACAGAAAAGAAGAGACAGAAGAGAGACAGAAAAGAGACAGAGGAGAAAAGAGACAGAAAAGAAGAGACAGAAGAGAAAAGAGACAGAAAAGAAGAGACAGAAGAGAAAAGAGACAGAAGAGAAAAGAGACAGAAAAGAAGAGACAGAAAAGAGACAGAAGAGAGACAGAAAAGAAGAGACAGAAAAGAGACAGAAGAGAGACAGAAAAGAAGAGACAGAAGAGAAAAGAGACAGAAAAGAAGAGACAGAGGAGAAAAGAGACAGAAAAGAGACAGAAGAGAGACAGAAAAGAAGAGACAGAAGAGAAAAGAGACAGAAGAGAAAAGAGACAGAAGAGAAAAGAGACAGAGGAGAAAAGAGACAGAGGAGAAAAGAGACAGAAAAGAGACAGAAGAGAAAAGAGACAGAGGAGAAAAGAGACAGAAAAGAAGAGACAGAAGAGAAAAGAGACAGAAAAGAAGAGACAGAAGAGAAAAGAGACAGAAGAGAAAAGAGACAGAGGAGAAAAGAGACAGAAAAGAAGAGACAGAAGAGAAAAGAGACAGAAAAGAAGAGACCGAAGAGAAAAGAGACAGAAAAGAAGAGACAGAAGAGAAAAGAGACAGAAGAGAAAAGAGACAGAAAAGAAGAGACAGAAGAGAAAAGAGACAGAAGAGAAAAGAGACAGAAAAGAAGAGACAGAGGAGAAAAGAGACAGAAAAGAGACAGAAGAGAGACAGAAAAGAAGAGACAGAAGAGAAAAGAGACAGAAAAGAAGAGACAGAGGAGAAAAGAGACAGAAAAGAGACAGAAGAGAGACAGAAAAGAAGAGACAGAAGAGAAAAGAGACAGAAGAGAAAAGAGACAGAAGAGAAAAGAGACAGAGGAGAAAAGAGACAGAGGAGAAAAGAGACAGAAAAGAGACAGAAGAGAAAAGAGACAGAGGAGAAAAGAGACAGAAAAGAAGAGACAGAAGAGAAAAGAGACAGAAAAGAAGAGACAGAAGAGAAAAGAGACAGAAGAGAAAAGAGACAGAGGAGAAAAGAGACAGAAAAGAAGAGACAGAAGAGAAAAGAGACAGAAAAGAAGAGACCGAAGAGAAAAGAGACAGAAAAGAAGAGACAGAAGAGAAAAGAGACAGAAAAGAGACAGAAGAGAAAAGAGACAGAGAAGAGACAGAAGAGAAAAGAAACAGAAAAGAGACAGAGGAGAAAAGAGACAGAGGAGAAGAGACAGAAAAGAGACAGAGGAGAAAAGAGACAGAGAAGAGACAGAAGAGAGACAGAAAAGAGACAGAGGAGAAAAGAGACAGAGGAGAAAAGAGACAGAGGAGAAGAGACAGAAAAGAGACAGAAGAGAAAAGAGACAGAAAAGAAACAGAAGAGAAAAGAGACAGAAAAGAGACAGAAGAGAAAAGAAACAGAAAAGAGACAGAGGAGAAAAGAGACAGAAAAGAAAAGAGACAGAAAAAAAGAGACAGAGGAGATAAGAGACAGAGGAGAAAAGAGACAGAGAAGAGAGACAGAGAAGAAAAAAGACAGAGAGAGAGAAGAGACAGTCACTGCACAGAGAGAGAAGGGACAGTCATTGCACAGAGAATAGACAGTCACTGCACAGAGGGGAGAGAAGAGACAGTCACTGCACAGAGAGAGAAGGGACAGTCATTGCACAGAGAATAGACAGTCACTGCACAGAGGGGAGAGAAGAGACAGTCACTGCACAGAGGGGAGAGAATAGACAGTCACTACACAGAGGAGAGAGAAAAGACAGTCACTGCACAGAGGAGAGAGAAGAGACAGTCACTGCACAGAGGAGAGATAAGAGACAGTGACTGCACAGAGGAGAGAGAAGAGACAGTCACTGCACAGAGGAGAGAGAAAAGACAGTCACTGCACAGAGGAGAGAGAAGAGACAGTCACTGCACAGAGGAGAGATAAGAGACAGTGACTGCACAGAGGAGAGAGAAGAGACAGTCCCTGCACAGAGGAGAGATAAGAGACAGTGACTGCACAGAGGAGAGAGAAGAGACAGTCACTGCACAGGGGAGAGAGAAGAGACAGTGACTGCACAGGGGAGAGAGAAGAGACAGTGACTGCACAGAGGAGAGAGAAGAGACAGTCACTGCACAGAGGAGAGAGAAGAGACAGTCACTGCACAGAGGAGAGAGAAGAGACAGTCACTGCACAGGCTAGAGAGAAGAGACAGTCACTGCACAGAGGAGAGAGAAGAGACAGTGACTGCACAGAGGAGAGAGAAGAGACAGTCACTGCACAGAGGAGAGAGAAGAGACAGTCACTGCACAGAGGAGAGAGAAGAGACAGTGACTGCACAGAGGAGAGAGAAGAGACAGTTACTGCACAGAGGAGAGAGAAGAGACTGTCACTGCACAGGGGAGAGAGAAGAGACAGTGACTGCACAGAGGAGAGAGAAGAGACAGTCACTGCACAGGGGAGAGAGAAGAGACAGTCACTGCACAGGGGAGAGAGAAGAGACAGTCACTGCACAGGGGAGAGAGAAGAGACAGTGACTGCACAGAGGAGAGAGAAGAGACAGTCACTGCACAGAGGAGAGAGAAGAGACAGTCACTGCACAGGGGAGAGAGAAGAGACAGTCACTGCCCAGGGGAGAGAGAAGAGACAGTCACTGCACAGAGGAGAGAGAAGAGACAGTGACTGCACAGGGGAGAGAGAAGAGACAGTCACTGCACAGAGGAGAGAGAAGAGACAGTCACTGCACAGAGGAGAGAGAAGAGACAGTCACTGCACAGAGGAGAGAGAAGAGACAGTCACTGCACAGGGGAGAGAGAAGAGACAGTGACTTCACAGAGGAGAGAGAAGAGACAGTCACTGCACAGAGGAGAGAGAAGAGACAGTCACTGCACAGAGGAGAGAGAAGAGACAGTGACTGCACAGAGGAGAGAGAAGAGACAGTCACTGCACAGGGGAGAGAGAAGAGACAGTCCCTGCACAGAGGAGAGAGAAGAGACAGTCACTGCACAGAGGAGAGAGAAGAGACAGTCACTGCACAGAGGAGAGAGAAGAGACAGTGACTGCACAGAGGAGAGAGAAGAGACAGTCACTGCACAGAGGAGAGAGAAGAGACAGTGACCACAGTCTGGGGAGAGCGGCCGCAGGGAGGAGAGCTCAGCAGCACCGAGAGTGACAGAGAGACCGTCACTACACACCTGGGGAGACATGTGGAGAGACAGCACCGAGTGACCAGGACTAAAGTGCCCCCCATAGGTGAGAGAGCGCATGACAGTGTGTGTGTGTGTGAGAGAGAGAGAGAGAGAGAGAGAGAGAGAGAGCACAGAGTACAGATAGAGCTGAGAGTAGACAGTTCAGAGAGTATAGAGTGCAGGTAGACAGTGCAGAGAGAGTATAGAGTGTACGGATAGTGCATAGAGTATAGAGTGTAGAGAGAGAGTATATAGAGTGCAGACAGTGCAGAGAGAGAGTATATAGAGTGCAGACAGTGCAGAGAGAGAGTATATAGAGTGCAGACAGTGCAGAGAGAGAGTATATAGAGTGCAGACAGTGCAGAGAGAGAGTATATAGAGTGCAGACAGTGCAGAGAGAGAGTATATAGAGTGCAGACAGTGCAGAGAGAGAGTATATAGAGTGCAGACAGTGCAGAGAGAGAGTATATAGAGTGCAGACAGTGCAGAGAGAGAGTATATAGAGTGCAGACAGTGCAGAGAGAGTATATAGAGTGCAGACAGTGCAGAGAGAGAGTATATAGAGTGCAGACAGTGCAGAGAGAGTATATAGAGTGCAGACAGTGCAGAGAGAGAGTATATAGAGTGCAGGCAGTGCAGAGAGAGAGAGTATATAGAGTGCAGACAATGCAGAGAGAGTATAGAGTGCAGACAGTGCAGAGAGAGAGTATAGAGTGCAGAGAGTATAGAGTGTAGACAGTGCAGAGAGTATAGAGTGTAGACAGTGCAGAGAGTATAGAGTGCAGAGAGTATAGAGTGCAGAGAGTATAGAGTGTAGACAGTGCAGAGAGTATAGAATGCAGAGAGTATAGAGTGCAGAGAGTATAGAGTGTAGACAGTGCAGAGAGTATAGAATGCAGAGAGTATAGAGTGCAGAGAGTATAGAGTGCAGAGAGTATAGAGTGTAGACAGTGCAGAGAGTATAGAGTGTAGACAGTGCAGAGAGTATAGAGTGTAGACAGTGCAGAGAGTATAGAGTGCAGAGAGTATAGAGTGCAGACAGTGCAGAGAGTATAGAGTGTAGACAGTGCAGAGAGTATAGAGTGCAGAGAGTATAGAGTGCAGAGAGTATAGAGTGCAGACAGTGCAGAGAGTATAGAGTGTAGACAGTGCAGAGAGTATAGAATGCAGAGAGTATAGAGTGCAGAGAGTATAGAGTGCAGAGAGTATAGAGTGCAGACAGTGCAGAGAGTATAGAGTGCAGACAGTGCAGAGAGTATAGAGTGCAGACAGTGCAGAGAGTATAGAGTGCAGAGAGTATAGAGTGCAGAGAGTATAGAGTGCAGAGAGTATAGAGTGCAGAGAGTATAGAGTATAGAGTGCAGACAGTGCAGAGAGTATAGAGTGCAGAGAGTATAGAGTGCAGAGTATAGAGTGCAGAGAGTATAGAGTGCAGAGAGTATAGAGTATAGAGTGCAGACAGTGCAGAGAGTATAGAGTGCAGAGTATAGAGTGCAGAGTATAGAGTGCAGAGAGTATAGAGTGCAGAGAGTATAGAGTATAGAGTGCAGACAGTGCAGAGAGTATAGAGTATAGAGTGCAGACAGTGCAGAGAGTATAGAGTGCAGAGAGTATAGAGTGCAGAGTGCAGAGAGTATAGAGTGCAGAGAGTATAGAGTGCAGAGAGTATAGAGTGCAGAGAGTATAGAGTGCAGAGAGTATAGAGTGCAGAGAGTATAGAGTGCAGAGAGTATAGAGTGTAGACAGTGCAGAGAGTATAGAGTGCAGACAGTGCAGAGAGTATAGAGTGCAGAGAGTATAGAGTGCAGAGAGTATAGAGTGCAGACAGTGCAGAGAGTATAGAGTGTAGACAGTGCAGAGAGTATAGAGTGCAGACAGTGCAGAGAGTATAGAGTGTAGACAGTGCAGAGAGTATAGAGTGCGGTCCCCGCGGCCCCTCCGCTCCCTCTCCTCCTGGGAACAATGTGTGATTGTGGTGCGGGGTGTCCGGGGCGGCCCGGGTTGTGGGCGGGGGCCGGCGGTCCCTGCTCCTGCTGATCGCCGCTCTCTCTCTCTCTCTCTCTCTCTCTCTCTCTCTCTCTCCGTCCGTCTGTCCCGGAGCAGTGTGCCGGCACCGGGGACAGCAGAGGGGGCGCTCCCTGCACTCGGCCCCGCACTGCTGCTGGCCCTTTAAGAATCTGGTCAAGCACTTGGAGTGGTGTGAGAGTCACAGAGAGAAAGAGACAGAAGAGAGAGTGAGGGGTAGAGAGAAGAGACGGCTCCGGGGATCACACTCTGGACTCATTGACAGGTTCCCTCCAGCGATCAGAGGTGGCGTCTGCGACAAAGGGACATTGTGCGCCGATCCGCTCCGACAGCGACGACAGCGACAGCAGCGATAGCAGCGACAGCAGCGACAGCGACAGCGACAGGGACAGGGACAGCATGCTCACCGAGCCCGACGCTCCGCCGGAGTTTGAGAGGTGAGTGCCCCCGATTGTCGGCTCCTACTGTGCCCCCGATTGTCGGCTCCTACTGTGCCCCCGATTGTCGGCTCCTACTGTGCCCCCGATTGTCGGCTCCTACTGTGCCCCCGATTGTCGGCTCCTACTGTGCCCCCGATTGTCGGCTCCTACTGTGCCCCCGATTGTCGGCTCCCCCTGCTGTGCCCCCGATTGTCGGCTCCTACTGTGCCCCGATTGTCGGCTCCTACTGTGCCCCGATTGTTGGATTTCTCTACTGTGCCCCCAACTGTGCCCGCTGCCTGAGTAGCTACTCACAACTGGGACTTTCTTTCCTGCTGGACCTTAACTCAGGCTCTGTCCTTATACAGGGACCACCACCTGATCCCCAGACTCTGTCCTTATACAGGGACCACCACCTGATCCCCAGACTCTGTCCTTATACAGGGACCACCACCTGATCCCCAGACTCTGTCCTTATACAGGGACCACCACCTGATCCCCAGACTCTGTCCTTATACAGGGACCACCACCTGATCCCCAGACTCTGTCCTTATACAGGGACCACCACCTGATCCCCAGACTCTGTCCTTATACAGGGACCACCACCTGATCCCCAGACTCTGTCCTTATACAGGGACCACCACCTGATCCCCAGACTCTGTCCTTATACAGGGACCACCACCTGATCCCCAGACTCTGTCCTTATACAGGGACCACCACCTGATTCCCAGACTCTGTCCTTATACAGGGACCACCACCTGATCCCCAGACTCTGTCCTTATACAGGGACCACCACCTGATCCCCAGACTCTGTCCTTATACAGGGACCACCACCTGATCCCCAGACTCTGTCCTTATACAGGGACCACCACCTGATCCCCAGACTCTGTCCTTATACAGGGACCACCACCTGATCCCCAGACTCTGTCCTTATACAGGGACCACCACCTGATCCCCAGACTCTGTCCTTATACAGGGACCACCACCTGATCCCCAGACTCTGTCCTTATACAGGGACCACCACCTGATCCCCAGACTCTGTCCTTATACAGGGACCACTGCCTTATCCATAGACTTAGTCCTTATACAGGGACCTCCAGCTGATACCCTGGACTGTGTCCTTCTACAGGGACCCTTTATAGTCCATTATGTACTCCTTATACTTAGTCCTTATACAGGGACCTATAGCCTAGTCCCTTACATATTCCATATACCTAGTCCTTATACAGGGACCATTGCCTGCTGTGTATTCTGATCTTTAGCTCTGGATCTGGTCCCCATGTGTCCTTGTCTTTGCTCCGATCTCTTCTCTGATCCTTCTATACAGAGTCTGTGCCCCAGGTCTGGTCCTTATACAGGGACTTCTTACCGGCTCTTCCTATAAGCTCCAGATCTCCCCGGTGGTTTCGTGTGTGATCTCTGCTCCTGTAGACCTCCTGCAGGGGGACCCATTGCTCCCTCTATAAGCGGCTCCCGTGTCTTGTGCTCCATGTGTGGCCCCTGTAGGTTCCCAGGGCTCCGCTAAGTTGTTGTGGAGTGCGGCCATCTGCCCGGAATGAGCCCAGAGCTCCCTCTCCCATACAGCACCCTACTCCTCCTCTCCCATACAGCACCCTACTCCTCCGCATACAGCACCCTACTCCTCCGCTCCGCATACAGCACCCTACTCCTCCGCATACAGCACCCTACTCCTCCGCTCCGCATACAGCACCCTACTCCTCCGCATACAGCACCCTACTCCTCCGCTCCGCATACAGCACCCTACTCCTCCGCTCCGCATACAGCACCCTACTCCTCCGCTCCTTATACAGCACCCTACTCCTCCGCTCCTTATACAGCACCCTACTCCTCCGCTCCTTATACAGCACCCTACTCCTCCGCTCCGCATACAGCACCCTACTCCTCCTCTCCCATACAGTACCCTACTCCTCCTCTCCCATACAGCACCCTACTCCTCCGCATACAGCACCCTACTCCTCCGCTCCTTATACAGCACCCTACTCCTCCGCTCCGCATACAGCACCCTACTCCTCCGCATACAGCACCCTACTCCTCCGCTCCGCATACAGCACCCTACTCCTCCGCTCCTTATACAGCACCCTACTCCTCCGCTCCTTATACAGCACCCTACTCCTCCTCTCCCATACAGCACCCTACTCCTCCGCATACAGCACCCTACTCCTCCGCTCCGCATACAGCACCCTACTCCTCCGCATACAGCACCCTACTCCTCCGCTCCGCATACAGCACCCTACTCCTCCGCATACAGCACCCTACTCCTCCGCTCCGCATACAGCACCCTACTCCTCCGCTCCTTATACAGCACCCTACTCCTCCGCTCCTTATACAGCACCCTACTCCTCCGCTCCTTATACAGCACCCTACTCCTCCGCTCCTTATACAGCACCCTACTCCTCCGCTCCTTATACAGCACCCTACTCCTCCGCATACAGCACCCTACTCCTCCGCTCCGCATACAGCATCCTACTCCTCCGCTCCTTATACAGCACCCTACTCCTCCGCTCCTTATACAGCACCCTACTCCTCCGCTCCGCATACAGCACCCTACTCCTCCGCATACAGCACCCTACTCCTCCGCATACAGCACCCTACTCCTCCGCATACAGCACCCTACTCCTCCGCTCCCATACAGCACCCTACTCCTCCGCATACAGCACCCTACTCCTCCGCTCCCATACAGCACCCTACTCCTCCGCATACAGCACCCTACTCCTCCTCTCCCATACAGCACCCTACTCCTCCGCATACAGCACCCTACTCCTCCGCTCCCATACAGCACCCTACTCCTCCGCATACAGCACCCTACTCCTCCGCTCCGCATACAGCACCCTACTCCTCCGCTCCCATACAGAACCCTACTCCTCCGCATACAGCACCCTACTCCTCCTCTCCCATACAGCACCCTACTCCTCCGCTCCGCATACAGCACCCTACTCCTCCGCTCCCATACAGAACCCTACTCCTCCGCATACAGCACCCTACTCCTCCTCTCCCATACAGCACCCTACTCCTCCGCATACAGCACCCTACTCCTCCGCATACAGCACCCTACTCCTCCTCTCCCATACAGCACCCTACTCCTCCGCATACAGCACCCTACTCCTCCGCTCCGCATACAACACCCTACTCCTCCGCTCCTTATACAGCACCCTACTCCTCCGCTCCTTATACAGCACCCTACTCCTCCTCTCCTTATACAGCACCCTACTCCTCCTTATACAGCACCCTACTCCTCCGCTCCGCATACAGCACCCTACTCCTCCGCTCCGCATACAGCACCCTACTCCTCCGCTCCTTATACAGCACCCTACTCCTCCGCTTCTTATACAGCACCCTACTCCTCCGCTCCTTATACAGCACCCTACTCCTCCGCTCCACATACAGCACCCTACTCCTCTGCCTACAGCACCCTACTCCTCCGCTCCGCATACAGCACCCTACTCCTCCGCATACAGCACCCTACTCCTCCGCATACAGCACCCTACTCCTCCGCATACAGCACCCTACTCCTCCGCATACAGCACCCTACTCCTCCGCATACAGCACCCTACTCCTCCGCATACAGCACCCTACTCCACCGCATACAGCACCCTACTCCTCCTCTCCTTATACAGCTCCCTACTCCTCCGCATACAGCACCCTACTCCTCCGCATACAGCACCCTACTCCTCCGCATACAGCACCCTACTCCTCCGCATACAGCACCCTACTCCTCCGCATACAGCACCCTACTCCTCCGCATACAGCACCCTACTCCTCCGCTCTGTTGCTCTGTTCTGTGCTCCTTTCTGTCAGTCATAGTTTTATTCTGTATAATATTGTCCTATGTGATTATAATAAGATGACAGGATTCTTTGCCTGTAAGTGATTATAGTGCTACCTGATCCTGAGTGATCTGCACCCTAAGGTCTGCTCCTCCTGAGGTTACGAGGTACTTGTCATGGTACTGCACCCTGAGCTCTGCTCTTACTGCGGGTTTCGGTGTGTTTGTGATGGTTCTATCCCTGATGCTTAGTTTCCGTACCCTGAGGTCTGCTCCCCCTGCGGGTTTCAGGGGTGTTTGTGGTGGTTCTGCCCCCTGAGGTCTGCTCCCCCTTCGGGTTTCGGGGGTGTTTGTGGTGGTTCTGCCCCCTGAGGTCTGCTCCCCCTGCGGGTTTCGGGGGTGTTTGTGGTGGTTCTGCCCCCTGAGGTCTGCTCCCCCTGCGGGTTTCGGGGGTGTTTGTGGTGGTTCTGCCCCCCGAGGTCTGCTCCCCCTGCGGGTTTCGGGGGTGTTTGTGGTGGTTCTGCCCCCTGAGGTCTGCTCCCCCTGCGGGTTTCGGGGGTGTTTGTGGTGGTTCTACCACCCGAGGTCTGCTCCCCCTGCGGGTTTCAGGGGTGTTTGTTGTGGTTCTGCCCCCTGAGGTCTGCTCCCCCTGCGGGTTTCGGGGGTGTTTGTGGTGGTTCTGCCCCCTGAGGTCTGCTCCCCCTGCGGGTTTCGGGGGTGTTTGTGGTGGTTCTGTCCCCCCGAGGTCTGCTCCCCCTGCGGGTTTCGGGGGTGTTTGTGGTGGTTCTGCCCCCCGAGGTCTGCTCCCCCTGCGGGTTTCGGGGGTGTTTGTGGTGGTTCTGCCCCCTTGTCTGCTCCCCCTGTGGGTTTCGGGGGTGTTTGTGGTGGTTCTGCCCCCCGAGGTCTGCTCCCCCTGCGGGTTTCGGGTGTTTGTGGTGGTTCTGCCCCCCGAGGTCTGCTCCCCCTGCGGGTTTCGGGGGTGTATGTGGTGGTTCTGCCCCCTGTGGCTCTCCCGGCAGCGCGGCCTTGTTTTACTGTTTTACATGTGACAATGTGCGACATCCAGGGATTCCAGCCTCTTATCCTCTTTATCGCTGACATTTTCTGGCATTTTGGGCCAATGTCTATTTTTTCTTCACATATAAAGCCTTGGTGCGCGGCAGCGGAGACGAATTTATTGAACGTTTCTCTCCCTGTTCGCAGCCTCGTAACAATGTATCAGGCACTTCCCCGTTTTACATTTTTTCCTGGGAACAAAGGTCAGTGTTCTCGGGGCTCCCGGCTGGATCCTCCTGCTCGTGACCCGCTCTTTCCCGTGGCGTGTAATACGGATGTGACTGCGCTTTATTGGTGGGGGGGGGGGGGGAGAGAATGGACAAATCTTTTACAAAGTTGTGACTTTCCGTGTTAAATTTGAGCCGCAGCCTCTGAGTTTATTCCGTGGAGTCTCATTCGCTGGAGTTTCGCTCTGTTACCTTTGGTTATTTTCCTCTTGTATCTTTATGGGAATCAGACGCAGTCAGAGATCGGATTATTGGGGGGGGGGGGGTTCTTGGATTGTGCTGTGTCAGGGGGGCCGTGTGTAGGGATCCAGGTGACGTCTTGGGATCAGGATATCCAGAAATGGATTGGAGGGAAGATCTGTGAGATCTTCTAAAGATCCAAATATTTACAGGATAGATGTTATTTGTGGTCTATTGATACATTGTATCTTTGTATAGAATGTGCAGAATAAAAGAAGGACATTTTGTATTGGATAAAACCTTCAGGTAACAGGATATGTCACCTATTCTACAAGGATCCAAATATTTACAGGATACATTGTAACAATCCACCAGATACAATCTGTCCTGATATAGAATGTAGAGAATACGAGAAAGAAACGTATTATTGTCTGATGCCTTCAGCTATGAGGATACGGCAGATGTTCTATAAAGTTCCAAATATTTACAGGATAGATACATTGTATGGAGGTAAAGAATGTGCAATATACAGGGAAGAAGCTTAGTATTGTATGAAGCCTTTAGCTATTAGAATATGTCAAATGTTCCATAAGGATCCAAATATTTACAGAACAGATAGAGTGTTTGTAATGGATTGATACATTGTATCCAGATCTATATATAGATATAGAAACCTTCTACTATTAGGATCAAGACATATTCTCTAAAGATCCAGAAATATTACTGGATAGATACAATGTATCAATAAACCAGAAATGATGTATCTAATGTATCTAGATCTAGAACGTACAGAATATGAGTCAGAAACCTTCTACTATTAGGATAAAGACATATTCTCTAAAGATCCAGAAATATTACTGGATAGATACAATGTATCAATAAACCAGAAATGATGTATCTAATGTATCTAGATATAGAACGTACAGTATACAGGGACGTTACCTAATATTGTCTGATGCCTTCAGTTATGCGGATATGTTAGATGTTCTATAAGGATCCAAATATTTACAGGATAGATAGATTGTATCCGGTGGATTGATACATTGTATCTAGATATATAACGTACAGTATACAGGGAAGAAACACGTTATTGGATGAAGCCTTTAGCTATTCAGAGATGTTATATTAGGGTCAAGACATATTTTATAAAGATCCAGAAAATTACAAGATACAATGTATCAATAAACCAGAAATGATGTACCTAATGTATCTAGAATGTATAATATATAGAATGTATAGTATACAGCAGTGGTCTTCAACCTGCGGACCTCCAGATGTTGCAAAACTACAACTCCCAGCATGCCCGCAGGTTATTATGTATCAATGATCTATATACATATACATATATATATATATATATATATATATATATATATATACTCACAGGTTATTATGTATCACTGATCTATATAGACCCCAATATATATATATACTGACAGGTTATTATGTATCACTGATCTATATAGACCCCAATATATATATACTGACAGGTTATTATGTATCACTGATCTATATAGACCCCAATATATATATACTCACAGGTTATTATGTATCAATGATCTATATAGACCCCAATATATATATATACTGACAGGTTATTATGTATCAATCATCTATATAGACCCCAATATATATATATACTGACAGGTTATTATGTATCACTGATCTATATAGACCCCAATATATATATATATACTGACAGGTTATTATGTATCAATCATCTATATAGACCCCAATATATATATATACTCACAGGTTATTATGTATCAATCATCTATATAGACCCCAATATATATATATCCTCACAGGTTATTATGTTTCAATGATCTATATCAGTGGTCTTCAACCTGCGGACCTCCAGATGTTGCAAAACTACAACTCCCAGCATGCCCGGACAGCCAACGGCTGTCCGGGCATGCTGGGAGTTGTAGTTTTGCAACATCTGGAGGTCCGCAGGTTGAAGACCACTGGTATACAGGGACGTTACCTATTATTGTCTGATGCCTTCAGTTATGAGGATATGTTAGATGTTCTATAAGGATCCAAATATTTAGATAGATTGTATCCGGTGGATTGATACATTGTATCTAGATATATGATGTAGAGTATACAGGGAAGATACGCGTTATTGGATGAAGCCTTCAGCTATTAGGATCATGTTATTCAGAGATGTTATATTGGGGTCAGGACATGTGACTTGTTCTATAAGGGTCCAGATATTTCAGGATGGATACATTGTATATTACACAGGAAAGAAACTTTGTATAAACCTCCGGCTTCATGGTGAATGTTATATACAGGTGAAGAGGTTGTGTATTGTATTAGACCGGTCATTATGGGGGTTTTATTAGGGATGAGGATATAACGAGTTACGTTATGTATCTTATATAATGAGAGCGCAGGGGAAGACGTTGTGTAATGTGAGGAGTTATATCAGGATCCGCGTGTATAGGATGAGGGGCATCAGGTAGATGTCTTTTCTTCTGGCCTGTGTAGGGTTAAAGGCGTTGTGTCAGGGTCAGGGGACACAGACGTGTGGGGTCCATGTGTTGTAGTGTTACAGATGGGACAGGCAGGGGACAGAGGCTTCATATTAGGTTTCCTGTAACTTGTAGGATTTATGGGTTTTAAGGCCCGTCGGTGGTGTCAGCGTATGGGTGTTATATTTAGGGTGTGTAGGAATAGCGACTTTGTATTAGGGTTAGGATTTATAGGGTTAAATGCATTCTGACAGTCTCAGCCTGCGGGGTGAGTCAGGGGGGGGTTAACATATGTCAGAATAGTGGGCGGAATAGAGGTTTCCTATGAGTGTTGGGACTTGAGGGGTTAAAGCGACGCTCTTACAGGGGCAGTTTCTATAGGGTCAGGGTTGGGGGGTCCTATATGTGTTCCTGGGGCTGATTATTGGGGTCACCCCTTTCCCTGGAGCAGCTGCTTGTCAGATGTTTCCGCTCTGCGCTGATCTCTCGCTGTCCTGTGCTGCTCCCCGTGGCGGCCGGTGGCGTCCTCATCGCTCCCGGAATATGGATTATTATCCTGCAGGGATTTCTCCGCTCGCTTCCATCCATCCCTGGGAAAGGTTCTCGGCCCCGGAAAGTTCCCTGTAAGTTCTGCCCCTCCGTAGGTTCCTGACTTTATCGGGGGTGCGATGACATTTAGTGGAGCGCCCGTCCAGGCAGTCAGGGGTTAAGGAAGATTGCTGGCGGAGGGTTCGTCGCTCGCTGTCGCCGGACTCGGACATTACATTAGCGGCTGGATGTCCCATATAGAACAATACAGCCGCAGGGTACAGGGAAAATCCGTCAGGAGGAGGCGAGCACTTAGCGCTGTAATGTCCGCCTCACTTAAACACCCACCGCAATGTATTTTGGGGTCATGGCAACAATGGCGAGCGCTGCAATCCTCTTCCCTGTGCCAGGCTGGGGTCCGGCATTGTCAGTGCTGCGCGGGGCTCCCGCCGCGCTCCTCACCTGCTCACCACTTTGTCCTGTTCGCCTAAACGATAAACAAAAAATGAGATCCTTGTTTCCTCGCTGAGATGTTGTTGGGAGACGGGTGAGGGGTGATGTCTGCCATGGCAAAGGGAACATTGTGGAGGTGTGACTGTCCATAGATTAGATACATTGTATCGCTCATCTTCACTGCTAGAACGTAACTTATAACTTCTGCTTGTAGATTAGATACATTGTATCCCTCATCCCCACTGCTAGAATGTAACTTATAATTGTAGATGAGATACATTGTATCCCTCATCTTCACTGCTAGAACGTAACTTATAACTTCTGCTTGTAGATTAGATACATTGTATCCCTCATCTTCACTGCTAGAACGTAATTTATAACTTCTGCTTGTAGATTAGATACATTGTATCCCTCATCCCCACTGCTAGAACGTAACTTATAACTTCTGCTTGTAGATTAGATACATTGTATCCCTCATCCCCACTGCTAGAACGTAACTTATAACTTCTGCTTGTAGATTAGATACATTGTATCCCTCATCCCCACTGCTAGAATGTAACTTATAACTTCTGCTTGTAGATTAGATACATTGTATCCCTCATCTTCACTGCTAGAACGTAATTTATAACTTCTGCTTGTAGATTAGATACATTGTATCCCTCATCTTCACTGCTAGAATGTAAGTTATAACTTCTGCTTGTAGATTAGATACATTGTATCCCTCATCTTCACTGCTAGAATGTAACTTATAACTTCGGCTTGTAGATTAGATACATTGTATCCCTCATCTTCACTGCTAGAATGTAACTTATAACTTCTGCTTGTAGATTAGATACATTGTATCCCTCATCTTCACTGCTAGAATGTAAGTTATAACTTCTGCTTGTAGATTAGATACATTGTATCCCTCATCTTCACTGCTAGAATGTAAGTTATAACTTCTGCTTGTAGATTAGATACATTGTATCCCTCATCTTCACTGCTAGAACGTAACTTATAACTTCTGCTTGTAGATTAGATACATTGTATCCCTCATCCCCACTGCTAGAACGTAACTTATAATTGTAGATTAGATACATTGTATCGCTCATCTTCACTGCTAGAACGTAACTTATAACTTCTGCTTGTAGATTAGATACATTGTATCCCTCATCCCCACTGCTAGAATGTAACTTATAATTGTAGATGAGATACATTGTATCCCTCATCCCCACCGCTAGAATGTAACTTATAACTTCGGCTTGTAGATTAGATACATTGTATCCCTCATCTTCACTGCTAGAATGTAACTTATAACTTCTGCTTGTAGATTAGATACATTGAATCCCTCATCTTCACTGCTAGAACGTAACTTATAACTTCTGCTTGTAGATTAGATACATTGTATCCCTCATCTTCACTGCTAGAATGTAACTTATAATTGTAGATTAAATACATTGTATCGCTCATCTTCACTGCTAGAACGTAATTTATAATTGTAGATTAGATACATTGTATCCCTCATCTTCACTGCTAGAATGTAACTTATAATTGTAGATTAGATACATTGTATCGCTCATCTTCACTGCTAGAACGTAACTTATAACTTCTGCTTGTAGATTAGATACACTGTATCCCTCATCCCCACTGCTAGAACGTAACTTATAATTGTAGATGAGATACATTGTATCGCTCATCTTCACTGCTAGAATGTAACTTATAACTTCTGCTTGTAGATTAGATACATTGTATCCCTCATCTTCACTGCTACAATGTAACTTATAACTTCGGCTTGTAGATTAGATACATTGTATCCCTCATCTTCACTGCTAGAATGTAACTTATAACTTCGGCTTGTAGATTAGATACATTGTATCCCTCATCTTCACTGCTAGAACGTAATTTATAACTTCTGCTTGTAGATTAGATACATTGTATCCCTCATCCCCACTGCTAGAATGTAACTTATAATTGTAGATTAGATACATTGTATCCCTCATCCCCACTGCTAGAATGTAATTTATAACTTCTGCTTGTAGATTAGATACATTGTATCCCTCATCCCCACTACTAGAATGTAACTTATAATTGTAGATTAGATACATTGTATCCCTCATCCCCACTGCTAGAATGTAACTTATAACTTCTGCTTGTAGATTAGATACATTGTATCCCTCATCCCCACTGCTAGAATGTAACTTATAACTTCTGCTTGTAGATTAGATACATTGTATCGCTCATCTTCACTGCTAGAACGTAACTTAACTTCTGCTTGTAGATTAGATACATTGTATTCCTCATCCCCACTGCTAGAATGTAACTTATAATTGTAGATGAGATACATTGTATCCCTCATCCCCACTGCTACAATGTAACTTATAACTTCTGCTTGTAGATTAGATACATTGTATCCCTCATCCCCACTGCTAGAATGTAATTTATAACTTCTGCTTGTAGATTAGATATATTGTATCCCTCATTCCCATTGCTAGAATGTAACTTATAACTTCTGCTTGTAGATTAGATACATTGTATCCCTCATCTTCACTGCTAGAATGTAACTTATAACTTCGGCTTGTAGATTAGATACATTGTATCCCTCATCTTCACTGCTAGAATGTAACTTATAACTTCTGTTTGTAGATTAGATACATTGTATCCCTCATCTTCACTGCTAGAACGTAACTTATAACTTCTGCTTGTAGATTAGATACATTGTATCCCTCATCCCCACTGCTAGAATGTAACTTATAATTGTAGATTAGATACATTGTATCCCTCATCCCCACTGCTAGAATGTAATTTATAACTTCTGCTTGTAGATTAGATACATTGTATCCCTCATCCCCACTGCTAGAATGTAACTTATAATTGTAGATTAGATACATTGTATTCCTCATCCCCACTGCTAGAATGTAATTTATAACTTCTGCTTGTAGATTAGATACATTGTATCGCTCATCTTCACTGCTAGAACGTAACTTATAACTTCTGCTTGTAGATTAGATACATTGTATCCCTCATCCCCACTACTAGAATGTAACTTATAATTGTAGATTAGATACATTGTATCCCTCATCCCCACTGCTAGAATGTAACTTATAACTTCTGCTTGTAGATTAGATACATTGTATCCCTCATCCCCACTGCTAGAATGTAACTTATAACTTCTGCTTGTAGATTAGATACATTGTATCGCTCATCTTCACTGCTAGAACGTAACTTATAACTTCTGCTTGTAGATTAGATACATTGTATCCCTCATCCCCACTGCTAGAATGTAACTTATAATTGTAGATGAGATACATTGTATCGCTCATCTTCACTGCTAGAACGTAACTTATAACTTCTGCTTGTAGATTAGATACATTGTATCCCTCATCCCCACTGCTACAATGCAACTTATAACTTCTGCTTGTAGATTAGATACATTGTATCCCTCATCCCCACTGCTAGAACGTAACTTATAATTGTAGATTAGATACATTGTATCCCTCATCCCCACTGCTAGAATGTAACTTATAACTTCTGCTTGTAGATTAGATACATTGTATCCCTCATCCCCACTGCTAGAACGTAACTTATAACTTCTGCTTGTAGATTAGATACATTGTATTCCTCATCCCCACTGCTAGAATGTAACTTATAACTTCTGCTTGTAGATTAGATACATTGTATCCCTCATCCCCACTGCTAGAATGTAACTTATAACTTCTGCTTGTAGATTAGATACATTGTATCCCTCATCCCCACTGCTAGAATGTAATTTATAACTTCTGCTTGTAGATTAGATACATTGTATCCCTCATCCCCACTGCTACAATGCAACTTATAACTTCTGCTTGTAGATTAGATACATTGTATCCCTCATCCCCACTGCTAGAACGTAACTTATAATTGTAGATTAGATACATTGTATCCCTCATCCCCACTGCTAGAATGTAACTTATAACTTCTGCTTGTAGATTAGATACATTGTATCCCTCATCCCCACTGCTAGAACGTAACTTATAACTTCTGCTTGTAGATTGGATACATTGTATTCCTCATCCCCACTGCTAGAATGTAACTTATAACTTCTGCTTGTAGATTAGATACATTGTATCCCTCATCCCCACTGCTAGAATGTAACTTATAACTTCTGCTTGTAGATTAGATACATTGTATCCCTCATCCCCACTGCTACAATGCAACTTATAACTTCTGCTTGTAGATTAGATACATTGTATCCCTCATCCCCACTGCTAGAACGTAACTTATAATTGTAGATTAGATACATTGTATCCCTCATCCCCACTGCTAGAATGTAACTTATAACTTCTGCTTGTAGATTAGATACATTGTATCCCTCATCCCCACTGCTAGAACGTAACTTATAACTTCTGCTTGTAGATTAGATACATTGTATTCCTCATCCCCACTGCTAGAATGTAACTTATAACTTCTGCTTGTAGATTAGATACATTGTATCCCTCATCCCCACTGCTAGAATGTAACTTATAACTTCTGCTTGTAGATGAGATACATTGTATCCCTCATCCCCACTGCTAGAATGTAACTTATAACTTCTGCTTGTAGATTAGATACATTGTATCCCTCATCCCCACTGCTACAATGTAACTTATAACTTCTGCTTGTAGATTAGATACATTGTATACATCATTGTTACAATGTAACTTAGAACTTCTCTTTGTAGATGAGATACATTGTATCCCCAAATCCAGTGTAATAATGTAAATGATAACTTTTGTGTGTAGATGAGATACATTGTATCCCATGTCCCCAATGTTATGATGTAAGGTATAACTCCTCTGCTCATTGATGAGATACGTTGTATCCCCTCCAGGTCAGTGATCAGCGGTGCAGGACGCCCCCGGGGTTTGTACTTTCTAATTACAATGTAACTTCTCTGTCTGGAGATTAGATACATTGTTGCAATTACTCCCCCCATCTCTCCTGATGGATTCAGTCTGGATTCTTATCTGATTCCCACAATTAGATTGTATGAGGGGGGGGGGGGGGGGGTGATCCCCTCCCCCGCCCGGCAGACCCCCCCCTTGGGCTGATCTATGGGAGCGGAGCTGCTACTGGAGATCGGCGCTCGTGTTGTATTTGGCTTTTAACACACAGCGATTAAAATACGGGAAAGACTGTCAAAATCTTGTCCCGATAATGAGCGCGTTCCGCGTATGACAGCGCTCCGCATGCCGCGCGCTTCACTCCGAGCGATCGCAGATTAATATTCATCTCCTGCGCTGGGACTGTATGATCTGATACAGCGGAGACTTATCTGTCACATCTTCTCCGGTAATCGCCAAATTCTGATGAGTAATATGAGAAATGATCTGCGTATAGATTCACGCTGACTGATCCGGTCCCAGCCTCGCCATAGGAGCTAACAATCTAGGATTCCTATAGTGACCGCTATGTCCCATTCTACTAAGACCCAGGTGTCACCACGAAAAGAATGGCGCCGTTATGTCCTAACTGTGATACGATGTCAGATTGATACATTGTCACTTCATCACTGTGGTTCTTGCCAGCCCAGTCTCCATACATTGTTACATTGTATCACTGGGGATGATGGGTAGTTACATTGTATCACTGGTGTTGATGTGTAGATACATTGTATCACTGGGGTTGATGTGTAGATACATTGTATCACTGGGGATTGATGTGTAGTTACATTGTATCACTGGTGTTGATGTGTAGATACATTGTATCACTGGGGATGATGTGTAGTTACATTGTATCACTGGGGATGATGGGTAGTTACATTGTATCACTGGGGATGATGTGTAGTTACATTGTATCACTGGGGGGGGGGTGTTGATGTGTAGTTACATTGTATCACTTGGGGGGGGGGGGTTGGTGTGTAGTTACATTGTATCACTGGGGGGGGGGGTGATGTGTAGTTACATTGTATCACTGGGGTTGATGTGTAGTTACATTGTATCACTGGGGTTGATATGTAGTTACATTGTATCACTGGGGGGGGTTTGATGTGTAGTTACATTGTATCACTGGGGTTGATGTATAGTTACATTGTATCACTGGGGTGGATGTATAGTTACATTGTATCACTGGGGGTTGATGTGTAGTTACATTGTATCACTGAGGTTGATGTGTAGTTACATTGTATCACTGGGGTGGATGTATAGTTACATTGTGTCACTGGGGTGGATGTATAGTTACATTGTATCACTGAGGTTGATGTGTAGTTACATTGTATCACTGGGGTTGATGTATAGTTACATTGTATCACTGGGGTGGATGTATAGTTACATTGTATCACTGAGGTTGATGTGTAGTTACATTGTATCACTGGGGTGGATGTATAGTTACATTGTATCACTGGGGTGGATGGGTAGTTACATTGTATCACTGAGGTTGATGTGTAGTTACATTGTGTCACTGGGGTTGATGTATAGTTACATTGTATCACTGGGGGTTGATGTGTAGTTACATTGTATCACTGGGGTGGATGTGTAGTTACATTGTATCACTGGGGGGGGGGGGGTGGATGTATAGTTACATTGTATCACTGGGGTGGATGTATAGTTATATTGTATCACTGGGGTTGATGTATAGTTACATTGTATCACTGGGGTTGATGTGTAGTTACATTGTATCACTGGAGTTGATGTGTAGTTACATTGTATCACTGGGTGGATGTATAGTTACATTGTATCACTGGAGTTGATGTGTAGTTACATTGTATCACTGGGTGGATGTATAGTTACATTGTATCACTGGAGTTGATGTGTAGTTACATTGTATCACTGGGGGGGGGGGGGTTGGATGTATAGTTACATTGTATCACTGGGGTGGATGTATAGTTACATTGTATCACTGGGTGGATGTATAGTTACATTGTATCACTGGGTGGATGTATAGTTACATTGTATCACTGGAGTTGATGTGTAGTTACATTGTATCACTGGAGATGATGTGTAGTTACATTGTATCACTGGAGTTGATGTGTAGTTACATTGTATCACTGGGGTTGATGTGTAGTTACATTGTATCACTGGAGTTGATGTGTAGTTACATTGTATCACTGGGTGGATGTATAGTTACATTGTATCACTGGTGGTTGATGTGTAGTTACATTGTATCACTGGGGTGGATGTGTAGTTACATTGCATCACTGGGGGTTGATGTATAGTTACATTGTATCACTGGGGGTTGATGTGTAATTACATTGTATCACTGGGGTTGATGTGTAGTTACATTGTATCACTGGGGTTGATGTGTAGTTACATTGTATCACTGGGGGTTGATGTGTAGTTACATTGTATCACTGGGGTTGATGTGTAGTTACATTGTATCACTGGAGTTGATGTGTAGTTACATTGTATCACTGGGGGGGGGGTTGATGTGTAGTTACATTGTATCACTGGGGTTGATGTGTAGTTACATTGTATCACTGGAGTTGATGTGTAGTTACATTGTATCACTGGAGTTGATGTGTAGTTACATTGTATCACTGGGTGGATGTGTAGTTACATTGTATCACTGGGGGGGGGGTTGATGTGTAGTTACATTGTATCACTGGGGTTGATGTGTAGTTACATTGTATCACTGGAGTTGATGTGTAGTTACATTGTATCACTGGGGTTGATGTGTAGTTACATTGTATCACTGGGTGGATGTATAGTTACATTGTATCACTGGGGTTGATATGTAGTTACATTGTATCACTGGGGGGGGGGTGGATGTATAGTTACATTGTATCACTGGGGTTGATGTGTAGTTACATTGTATCACTGGAGTTGATGTGTAGTTACATTGCATCACTGGGGGTTGATGTATAGTTACATTGTATCACTGGAGTGGATGTGTAGTTACATTGTATCACTGGGGGTTGATGTATAGTTACATTGTATCACTGGGGTTGATGTGTAGTTACATTGTATCACTGGAGTGGATGTGTAGTTACATTGTATCACTGGGGTGGATGTATAGTTACATTGTGTCACTGGGGTTGATGTATAGTTACATTGTATCACTGGGGTGGATGTATAGTTACATTGTATCACTGGAGTGGATGTATAGTTACATTGTATCACTGGGGGGGTGTGGATGTGTAGTTACATTGTATCACTGGGGGTTGATGTATAGTTACATTGTATCACTGGGGTGGATGTATAGTTACATTGTATCACTGGAGTGGATGTGTAGTTACATTGTATCACTGGGGTGGATGTATAGTTACATTGTGTCACTGGGGTTGATGTATAGTTACATTGTATCACTGGGGGTTGATGTGTAGTTACATTGTATCACTGGGGTTGATGTGTAGGTACATTGTATCACTGGGGTTGATATGTAGTTACATTGCATCACTGGGGTTGATGTGTAGTTACATTGTTTCACTGGGGTTGATGTATAGTTACATTGTATCACTGGGGGGGGTTGATGTGTAGTTACATTGTATCACTGGGTTTGATGTGTAGTTACATTGTATCACTGGTGTTGATGTGTAGTTACATTGTATCACTGGGGGGTTGATGTGCAGTTACATTGTATCACTGGGAGGGGGGTTGATGTGCAGTTACATTGTATCACTGGGAGGGGGGTTGATGTGTAGTTACATTGTATCACTAGGGGCGGATGTGTAGTTACATTGTATCACTGGGGTTGATGTGTAGTTACATTGTATCACTGGAGTGGATGTATAGTTACATTGTATCACTGGTGTTGATGTGCAGTTACATTGTATCACTGGAGTTGATGTGTAGTTACATTGTATCACTGGGGTTGATGTGTAGTTACATTGTATCACTGGAGTTGATGTGTAGTTACATTGTATCACTGGGGATTGATGTGTAGTTACATTGTATCACTTGAGTTGATGTATAGTTACATTGTATCACTGGGGTGGATGTATAGTTACATTGTATCACTGGGGGGGGGTGGATGTATAGTTACATTGTATCACTTGAGTTGATGTATAGTTACATTGTATCACTGGAGTTTATGTATAGTTACATTGTATCACTGGAGTTGATGGGTAGTTACATTGTGTCACTGGGGGTGGATGTATAGTTACATTGTATCACTGGGGGGGGGGGGGTTGACGTGTAGTTACATTGTATCACTGGGGTGGATGTATAGTTACATTGTATCACTGGGGTGGATGTGTAGTTACATTGTATCACTGGGGTGGATGTATAGTTACATTGTATCACTGGGGGGTGGATGTATAGTTACATTGTATCACTGGGGTGGATGTATAGTTACATTGTATCACTGGGTGGATGTATAGTTACATTGTGTCACTGGGGTGGATGTATAGTTACATTGTATCACTGGGTGGATGTATAGTTACATTGTATCACTGGGGTTGATGTGTAGTTACATTGTATCACTGGGGTTGATGTGTAGTTACATTGTATCACTGGGGTGGATGTGTAGTTACATTGTATCACTGGGGTGGATGTGTAGTTACATTGTATCACTGGGGTTGATGGGTAGTTACATTGTATCACTGGGGTGGATGTATAGTTACATTGTATCTCTGGGGTTGATTATTACTTTCTATCGCTGCATTTGATTCCTTATTACTTCGTTTCGCTGGCTTTGTTGTTACTTTTGTGTTTTGTTGTCATCGCAATTTTGATAAATTGTTACTTTGCTTTGGGTTTGATATGTTGTTTTTCTGTTTTTTGTCAGCGCAGACTTGATAATATGTTACATTGTATTGTCATGTCTATTGTTGGCGCAGTCTTGATACATTAAATTGCTGTAGATGTGGTCGTCAAAGTCTTGATTTGTTGTATCGCTGTGTTTGCTGTGGCGGGGTCTTGATACATTATAAGGGTGAGTTTGTTTTCGGCGCAGTCTTTAAACATTGCATTGTGTTGTGGTGGAGTCTTGATATATTGTATCACTGTGTTTTTTGTCAAAGAAGTCTTGATACATTGTATTTCTGTAATAGTTGTCGGCGCTGTCTTGATACATTGTATTTCTGTAATAGTTGTCGGCGCTGTCTTGATACGTTGTATTTCTGTAATAGTTGTCGGCGCTGTCTTGATACGTTGTATTTCTGTGTTAGTTGTCGGCGCTGTCTTGATACGTTGTATTTCTGTGTTAGTTGTCGGCGCTGTCTTGATACGTTGTATTTCTGTGTTAGTTGTTGGCGCTGTCTTGATACATTGTATTTCTGTGTTAGTTGTCGGCGCTGTCTTGATACGTTGTATTTCTGTGTTAGTTGTCGGCGCTGTCTTGATACATTATATTTCTGTAATAGTTGTCGGCGCTGTCTTGATACGTTGTATTTCTGTGTTAGTTGTCGGCGCTGTCTTGATACGTTGTATTTCTGTAATAGTTGTCGGCGCTGTCTTGATACATTGTATTTCTCTGTTGTCGGCGCTGTCTTGATACGTTGTATTTCTGTGTTAGTTGTCGGCGCTGTCTTGATACGTTGTATTTCTGTAATAGTTGTTGGCGCTGTCTTGATACATTGTATTTCTGTGTTAGTTGTCGGCGCTGTCTTGATACATTGTATTTCTGTGTTAGTTGTCGGCGCTGTCTTGATACATTGTATTTCTGTGTTAGTTGGCGGCGCTGTCTTGATACATTGTATTTCTGTGTTAGTTGTCGGCGCTGTCTTGATACATTGTATTTCTGTGTTAGTTGTCGGCGCTGTCTTGATACATTGTATTTCTGTAATAGTTGTCGGCGCTGTCTTGATACATTGTATTTCTGTGTTAGTTGTCGGCGCTGTCTTGATACATTGTATTTCTGTAATAGTTGTCGGCGCTGTCTTGATACATTGTATTTCTGTGTTAGTTGGCGGCGCTGTCTTGATACGTTGTATTTCTGTGTTAGTTGTCGGCGCTGTCTTGATACATTGTATTTCTGTGTTAGTTGTCGGCGCTGTCTTGATACATTGTATTTCTGTAATAGTTGTCGGCGCTGTCTTGATACATTGTATTTCTGTGTTAGTTGTCGGCGCTGTCTTGATACGTTGTATTTCTGTGTTAGTTGTCGGCGTTGTCTTGATACGTTGTATTTCTGTGTTAGTTGTCGGCGCTGTCTTGATACGTTGTATTTCTGTAATAGTTGTCGGCGCTGTCTTGATATGTTGTATTTCTGTGTTAGTTGTCGGCGTTGTCTTGATACATTGTATTTCTGTAATAGTTGTCGGCGCTGTCTTGATACGTTGTATTTCTGTGTTAGTTGTCGGCACTGTCTTGATACATTGTATTTCTGTGTTAGTTGTCGGCGCTGTCTTGATACGTTGTATTTCTGTGTTAGTTGTCGGCGCTGTCTTGATACGTTGTATTTCTGTGTTAGTTGTCGGCGCTGTCTTGATACGTTGTATTTCTGTAATAGTTGTCGGCGCTGTCTTGATACATTATATTTCTGTAATAGTTGTCGGCGCTGTCTTGATACATTGTATTTCTGTAATAGTTGTCGGCGCTGTCTTGATACATTGTATTTCTGTGTTAGTTGTCGGCGCTGTCTTGATACGTTGTATTTCTGTGTTAGTTGTCGGCTCAGGGCACTGGGATAAATATTTAGTACGTTGCGCTCAGCTGACAGAGGCCGTTTTCGTCGGTGATTGACGGCTTGGACCAGACTGGTATTTAATCTGGAGAGCAGATGTTACACTGTGTCAGGGGTTGTGCAACTACTGTTCTCCACTTAATCTATTATCTCCCCCTCTGCGGCGCAGTCATCCTGGGGCCAGAGCGAGCGGCTTATACCTGAGCAGGTCCTCCTGCCCCCATGTGTCCTGACCATTGCGCAATTGTGAAGACCAGACTTTTCTTAAGACATTGTTATACTGTGCGACGCTCGCTATTGTGCATCGGTCACCACTCATATCTTTAAAAACATAAGGGTCTCGATATTAGGGCGGTTGTGTCGCTGTAACCGCCGCGTCTCGGCATCCGTATCAATCACCGGGTGATTTCACTTACAATAACAATTTGTTTTTGTTTCGGGTAATGGCGGCGCGGACTGTTGATTCCGTTTTGTGTACACAAGGCCCTGGCTGAGTTATGTTCTATTCTTTTCCTCTATTGGCGATTTGTCATGAAGTTACCGGAGTGAAGCGCTAGGGGGGGGGGGGGTTCATTGTGCCGCTGACATGTGACCGCTCACCTGTGAGTTGCGGGATTTGAGCACTCTGTAGCAGTAGCGCAGTACACATGGTCATAGGGTCGGGATTGGAGCTGAGACATGCTCGTGTGTCTCAGCTCCAATCCTGACCCTTTGACCAATTGTGTCTGATTCCATGGTGGGAGTCGCCCTCCCCGGTCGTGTTCCGTTAACCTGTGAAATGCAGCACACCCCCCCCCCCCCCATCCACACCACACCCCCCCCCTGGGTCTCTAGAGGACGATCAGTCACGGAAGGGATTGGCCATTGAGCACCGTTAACAATTGATGCTCTTGGGGGGGATTTGCGAGGGATTACGTGTAATAGCGAGCCATCACCTTTTGCGCGGTGCGGGGATGAAGTGCGGCTTTTATTGGAGGCTTCTCCTACCTCGGAATGGTTCGCAGATGTTCTCACTCTCGCTCGCCGTTCAGACTTTGGCTTTTTCCGATCTTCGTGGAGGAAATAATCGTCAGGAATAGAAAGTTTCCCCGACTCTACGTCACATGAGCGCTGGCGATTCGAGACGACTGGTTGTTATGGGGAGGAGGGGGGGGGTCTCCCCTTTACTTCTTAAAAAACTTTTCTGCTTTCTATTAACCCCTTAGTGGCCCCCCTGGCCAGCGGCACAATGTATCCAGTGTCTCTTCCTGACATATGACTCGGAGGCCACAGACGGCTCCTTATATAACTCCATGAAGTGACCCCATTGATGAGCACAGGCGGCTAAATATAGATGGAGGCGCCCCCACCCAAAACCGCGGCAAGAAAGGAAACCCATGCTGAAGTATTCACACTCAACCATTCCGGGTGTAATGTGGCGCATTGTGTCATACCAAGCGTTATATTGTGTCATATATGATCAGATATATGCTACAGAGCGTTATATCGTACGAGCGATATTATACAGAGCGTTATATAATATGTGTAATATTATACAGAGCGTTATATCATACGAGGAATATTATACAGAGCGTTATATCATACGAGGAATATTATACAGAGCGTTATATCATACGAGGAATATCATACAGAGCGTTATATCATACGTGGAATATTATACAGAGCGTTATAACATACGAGGAATATCATACAGAGCGTTATAACATACATGGAATATTATACAGAGCGTTATAACATACGTGGAATATCATACGGAGCGTTATATCATACGTGGAATATTATACAGAGCATTATATCATACGTGGAATATTATACAGAGCGTTATATCATATGAGGAATATTATACAGTGCGTTATATCATACGATGAATATCATACAGAGCGTTATATCATACGAGGAATATTATACAGAGCGTTAAATAATATGAGGAATATTATACAGAGCATTATATCATATGAGGAATATTATACAGAGCATTATATCATATGAGGAATATTATACAGAGCGTTATATCATATGAGGAATATTATACAGAGCGTTATATCATATGAGGAATATTATACAGAGCGTTATATCATATGAGGAATATTATACAGAGCATTATATCATACGTGGCATATTATACAGAGAGTTATATCATATGTGGAATATTATACAGAGCGTTATATCATATGTGGAATATTATACAGAGTGTTATATCATATGCGGAATATTATATTATACAGAGCGTTATATCATACGAGGAATATTATACAGAGCGTTATATCATACGAGGAATATTATACAGAGCGTCATATCATACGTGGCATATAATACAGAGCGTTATATCATACGAGGAATATTATACAGAGTGTTATATCATACGAGGAATATTATACAGAGCGTTATATCATACGAGGAATATTATACAGAGCGTTATATCATACGTGGCATATAATACAGAGCGTTATATCATACGAGGAATATTATACAGAGCGTTATATCATACGAGGAATATTATACAGAGCGTTATATCATACGTGGCATATAATACAGAGCGTTATATCATACGAGGAATATTATACAGAGCGTTATATCATATGAGGAATATTATACAGAGCGTTATATCGTACGAGGAATATTATACAGAGCGTTATATCGTATGAGAAATATTATACAGAGCGTTATATCATACGTGGCATATAATACAGAGCGTTATATCATATGAGGAATGTTATACATAGCGTTATATCATACGAGGAATATTATACAGAGCGTTATATCATACGAGGAATATTATACAGAGCGTTATATCATATGTGGAATATTATACAGAGTGTTATATCATATGAGGAATATTATATTATACAGAGCGTTATATCATATGTGGAATATTATACAGAGCGTTATATCATATGAGGAATATTATATTATACAGAGCGTTATATCATACGAGGAATATTATACAGAGCGTTATATGAGGAATATTAAACAGAGTGTTATATCATACGTGGCATATAATACAGAGCGTTATATCGTACGAGGAATATTATACAGAGCGTTATATCGTACGAGGAATATTATACAGAGCGTTATGTCATACGTGGAATATTATACAGAGCGTTATATCATATGAGGAATATTATACAGAGCGTTATATCGTACGAGGAATATTATACAGAGCGTTATATCATATGAGGAATATTATACAGAGCGTTATATCGTATGAGAAATATTATACAGAGCGTTATATCATTTGAGGAATATTATACAGAGCGTTATATCATATGAGGAATATTATACAGAGCGTTATATCATTTGAGGAATATTATACAGAGCGTTATATCATACACGGAATATTATACAGAGCGTTATATCATACGTGGCATATAATACAGAGCGTTATATCATACACGGAATATTATACAGAGCATTATATCATACGTGGCATATTATACAGAGCATTATATCATACGAGGAATATTATACAGAGTGTTATATCATATGAGGAATATTATATTATACAGAGCGTTATATCATATGTGGAATATTATACAGAGCGTTATATCATATGAGGAATATTATATTATACAGAGCGTTATATCATACGAGGAATATTATTCAGAACGTTATATCATATGAGAAATATTAAACAGAGCGTTATATCATATGTGGCATATAATACAGAGAGTTATATCATACGAGGAATATTATACAGAGCGTTATATCGTACGAGGAATATTATACAGAGCGTTATATCATACGTGGAATATTATACAGAGCGTTATATCATACGAGGAATATTATACAGAGCGTTATATCATACGAGGAATATTATACAGAGCGTTATATCATATAAGGAATGTTATACAGAGCGTTAGATCATACGAGGAATATTATACAGAGCGTTATATCATACGTGGCATATTATACAGAGCGTTATATCTTAAGAGGAATATTATATTATACAGAGCGTTATATCATACGTGGCATATTATACAGAGCATTATATCATATGAGGAATATTATACAGAGCATTATGTCATACGTGGCATATTATACAGAGCGTTATATCATATGAGAAATAATATACAGAGCGTTATATTATACGAGGAATATTATACAGAGTGTTATATCATATGAGGAATGTTATACAGAGCATTATATCATATGAGGAATGTTATACAGAGCGTTATATCGTACGAGGAATATTATACAGAGCGTTATATCATACGAGGAATATTATACAGAGCGTTATATCATACGAGGAATGCTATACAGAGCGTTATATCATATGAGGAATATTATACAGAGCGTTATATCATATGAGGAATATTATACAGAGCATTATATCATACGAGGAATATTATATCATACAGAGCGTTATATCATACGAGGAATATTATACAGAGCGTTATATCATACGAGGAATATTATACAGAGCGTTTTATCATACGAGGAATATTATACAGAGCGTTATATCATACGAGGAATATTATATTATACAGAGGGTTATATCATACGAGGAATATTATATTATACAGAGGGTTATATCATACGAGGAATATTATATTATACAGAGCATTATATCATGTAAGGAGTATTATCAATTTCATACCAAGTGTTATATCATATGAGGAGTATTATATTATATATCAAACTGAGCTTTGTATTGTATCATATAGAAGTATTATATCAAAGAGTGTTATCTCATTTGAGGAGTATTATATTATACTGAGTGTTATTTTGTATCATAAAAGGAGTATTATATTATACTGATCATTATACTGATCATAACAGCACAAATACTATATACAATAATATATCTTCAGTGATGTAATAACATCTATAGTGAATAGTATATAGATACAATGGGGGAGATGTATGAAAACCTGTGCAGAGAAATTGGTGCAGTTGCCCATAGCAACCAGATCGCTTCTTTCATTATTCCCAGGCCTCTTTAAAAATGAAAGAAGCAATCTGATTGGTTGCTATCTGCGATATACAACTAATATATCTGCAGTGATATAATAACATCTATAGTGAATAGGATATAGATACAGTGTAACAGCACAAATACAATATATAAACCATAATATTATAAATATATTTAACACTTAATTACTAAATATTACTATATAACTAAATATTCATATTTGTAATGTTATAATAATTCTGTAATATAGTGAGGGACAGGAATAAAGAATTGATGGCCATGGAGGGATCTTGCAAAATAGTATTTTATTAGTGTTTTAAAGTAATATAAAAACTTATAGTGATATAGTGGTTTATTCCTATAATATTATACTAATACAGAGACTTAGGTAACAACCTACCAATAAAGTATTACCGTAAAGTGATCTAGTATTATAGTAACAACGTAATGTAATTATCTAGTATTATATTAACAAAGTTTAGTAGTAATCTAGAATTATAGTAACAAAGTGATGCAGTAATCTATTATTATAGTAATAAAGTAATGTAGTTATCTAGTATTATAGTAATAAAGTAATGTAGTTATCTAGTATTATAGTAATAAAGTAATATAGTTATCTAGTATTATAGTAATAAAGTAATATAGTTATCTAGAATTATAGTAACAAAGTGATGCAGTAATCTATTATTATAGTAATAAAGCAATGTAGTTATATGGTATTATAGTAATAAAGTAATGTAGTTGTCTAGTATTTTAGTAATAAAGTAATGTAGTTATCTAGTATTAGAGTAATAAAGTAATGTAGTTATATTGTATTATAGTAATAAAGTAATATAGTTATCTAGTATTATAGTAATAAAGTAATATAGTTATCTAGTATTATAGTAATAAAGTAATATAGTTATCTAGTATTATAGTAATAAAGTAATGTACTTATCTAGTATTATAGTAATAAAGTAATATAGTTATCTAGTATTATAGTAATAAAGTAATGTACTTATCTAGTATTATAGTAATAAAGTAATATAGTTATCTAGTATTAGAGTAATAAAGTAATGTACTTATCTAGTATTATAGTAATAAAGTAATATAGTTATCTAGTATTATAGTAATAAAGTAATGTACTTATCTAGTATTATAGTAATAAAGTAATATAGTTATCTAGTATTATTGTAATAAAGTAATGTACTTATCTAGTATTATAGTAATAAAGTAATATAGTTATCTAGTATTATTGTAATAAAGTAATGCAGTAATCTATTATTGAAGTAACAAAGTAATATAGTTATGTAGTATTGTAGTAACAAAGTAATGCAGTAATCTAGTATTATAGTAACAAAGATATGCAGTTATCTAGTATTATCATCCTATTGTAATAAGATATTGTCATGTAGTGATTTCTTTCTGAAGTATTATAATACCAGTAAAGTAATACAGTATTGTAGTTACCTGGTTATATAGTATTAGTGTAACCTATCATAGTAACATTTACATTTTGTCAAATCGTATTTTATTACCGTAATGTGGTGATCTATTAATATCATAATTTAGTGATATTTCGGAGTAACATTCCTGTAGTCATCCAGTCATATAGTAAATCAAGATATCAAAGTAATAACATAATAATAACGTAGTTATACTAGAACACATCTAATACTAAAGTATTATTGTCACCTATAATGTAGTGATCCAGTGATATTATACAATATAAAGTTATATAGTAAAATAGTATTAAAAAGTATTGAAGTGATCCCGTATCACAGTACAAAATATAATAACATAGATTGTTCATTAATCTAGTGATATGATATAAAGTATTGAAGTGATCCAGTATTACAGCACAAAATATAATAACATAGATTGTTCATTGATCTAGTGAGATGATATAAAGTATTGAAGTGATCCAGTATTACAGTACAAAATATAATAACATAGATTGTGCATTGATCTAGTGATATGATATAAAGTATTGAAGTGATCCCGTATTACAGTACAAAATATAATAACAGATTGTTCATTGATCTAGTGATATGATATAAAGTATTGAAGTGATCCAGTATTACAGTACAAAATATAATAACAGATTGTTCATTGATCTAGTGATATGATATAAAGTATTGAAGTGATCCCGTATTACAGTACAAAATATAATAACATAGATTGTTCATTGATCTAGTGATATGATATAAAGTATTGCAGAGATCTGGTCATATAATAATATAGTTGTTATGTTATAATAAATCATGTTATCATCCTGCAGCCCGGAGGTAGAAAATAATGATCTCTTATTATGGGAACTATGATGTATTTATTATAGTGCTGTACACATTATGTTCTCTCACTGCACTTATAATAAAAAAAGACCCTGGATATGACACCTACAACCCTCATCATCCTCATCCCTCATCATATCCTATAACTGATATCGTTCTTGTCCTCATCATCCTCATGACTATTATCCTGACTATCTTTCTCATCACTTTGTTATTATCACTATCCTCATCACCATCACTATCCTCATCACCATCACTATCCTCATCACCATCACTATCCTCATCACCATCACTATCCTCATCACTATCACTATCCTCATCACTATCACTATCCTCATCACTATCACTATCCTCATCACCATCACTATCCTCATCAATATCACTATCCTCATCACTATCACTATCCTCATCAATATCACTATCCTCATCAATATCACTATCCTCATCACTATCACTATCCTCATCACCATCACTATCCTCATCAATATCACTATCCTCATCACTATCACTATCCTCATCAATATCACTATCCTCATCAATATCACTATCCTCATCACTATCACTATCCTCATCACCATCACTATCCTCATCAATATCACTATCCTCATCACCATCACTATCCTCATCAATATCACTATCCTCATCACCATCACTATCCTCATCACTATCACTATCCTCATCACCATCACTATCCTCATCAATATCACTATCCTCATCACCATCACTATCCTCATCAATATCACTATCCTCATCACCATCACTATCCTCATCAATATCACTATCCTCATCACCATCACTATCCTCATCAATATCACTATCCTCATCACCATCACTATCCTCATCACTATCACTATCCTCATCACCATCACTATCCTCATCACTATCACTATCCTCATCACTATCACTATCCTCATCAATATCACTATCCTCATCACCATCACTATCCTCATCACCATCACTATCCTCATCAATATCACTATCCTCATCACCATCACTATCCTCATCAATATCACTATCCTCATCACCATCACTATCCTCATCAATATCACTATCCTCATCACTATCACTATCCTCATCAATATCACTATCACTATCCTCATCACTATCACTATCCTCATCACTATCACTATCCTCATCACCATCACTATCCTCATCAATATCACTATCCTCATCACTATCACTATCCTCATCACCATCACTATCCTCATCAATATCACTATCCTCATCACTATCACTATCCTCATCAATATCACTATCCTCATCAATATCACTATCCTCATCACCATCACTATCCTCATCACCATCACTATCCTCATCAATATCACTATCCTCATCACCATCACTATCCTCATCAATATCACTATCCTCATCACCATCACTATCCTCATCAATATCACTATCCTCATCACCATCACTATCCTCATCAATATCACTATCCTCATCACTATCACTATCCTCATCAATATCACTATCACTATCCTCATCACTATCCTCATCACTATCACTATCCTCATCACTATCACTATCCTCATCACTATCACTATCCTCATCACTATCACTATCCTCATCACTATCACTATCCTCATCACTATCCTCATCACTATCACTATCCTCATCACTATCACTATCCTCATCACCATCCTCATCACTATCACTATCCTCATCACTATCACTATCCTCATCACCATCACTATCCTCATCACTATCACTATCCTCATCACTATCACCATCACTATCCTCATCAACATCACTATCCTCATCACTATCACTATCCTCATCACTATCACTATCCTCATCACCATCACTATCCTCATCACTATCACTATCCTCATCACTTTCACTATCACTATCCTCATCACCATCACTATCCTCATCACTATCATTATCCTCATCACTATCACCATCACTATCATCATCAACATCACTATCCTCATCACTATCACTATCCTCATCACTATCACTATCACTATCCTCATCAATATCACTATCCTCATCACTATCCTCATCACTATCCTCATCACCATCACTATCCTCATCACCATCACTATCCTCATCAATATCACTATCCTCATCACTATCACTATCCTCATCACTATCACTATCCTCATCACTATCCTCATCACTATCCTCATCACCATCACTATCCTCATCAATATCACTATCCTCATCATTATCACTATCCTCATCACTATCCTCATCACTATCACTATCCTCATCACTATCACTATCCTCATCACTATCACTATCCTCATCACTATCCTCATCACTATCACTATCCTCATCACTATCACTATCCTCATCACTATCACTATCCTCATCACTATCACTATCCTCATCACTATCACTATCCTCATCAATATCACTATCCTCATCACTATCACTATCCTCATCACTATCACTATCCTCATCACCATCACTATCCTCATCACCATCACTATCCTCATCACTATCACTATCCTCATCACCATCACTATCCTCATCACCATCACTATCCTCATCACCATCACTATCCTCATCACTATCCTCATCACCATCCTCATCACCATCACTATCCTCATCCCTATCACTATCCTCATCACCATCACTATCCTCATCACCATCACTATCCTCATCACCATCACTATCCTCATCACCATCACTATCCTCATCACCATCACTATCCTCATCACCATCCTCATCACCATCACTATCCTCATCCCTATCACTATCCTCATCACTATCACTATCCTCATCACTATCCTCATTATCACTATCCTCATCACTATCACTATCCTCATCACCATCCTCATCACCATCACTATCCTCATCCCTATCACTATCCTCATCCCTATCACTATCCTCATCCCTATCACTATCCTCATCACTATCACTATCCTCATCACTATCACTATCCTCATCACTATCACTATCCTCATCACTATCCTCATTATCACTATCCTCATCACTATCACTATCCTCATTATTATCACTATCCTCATCACTATCACTATCCTCATCACTATCACTATCCTCATTATTATCACTATCCTCATCACTATCACTATCCTCATCACTATCACTATCCTCATCACTATCCTCATCACTATCACTATCCTCATTATTATCACTATCCTCATCACTATCACTATCCTCATTATTATCACTATCCTCATCACTACCACTCTCCTCATCACTACCACTATCCTCATCACTACCGCTATCCTCATCACTACCGCTATCCTCATCACTATCACTATCCTCATTATTATCACTATCCTCATCACTATCACTATCCTCATTATTATCACTATCCTCATCATTATCACTATCCTCATCACTATCACTATCCTCATCACTATCACTATCCTCATCACTATCACTATCCTCATCACTATCACTATCATCATTATTATCACTATCCTCATCACCATCACTATCCTCATTATTATCACTATCCTCATCACTATCACTATCCTCATCACTATCATTATCCTCATCACTATCACTATCCTCATCACTATCACAATTTTAATTATTATCACTATCCTCATTATTATCACTATCCTCATCACCATCACTATCCTCATCACTATCACAATTTTAATTATTATCACTATCCTCATTATTATCACTATCCTCATCACTATCACTATCCTCATCACTATCACTATCCTCATTATTATCACTATCCTCATCACAATCACTATCCTCATCCCTATCACTATCCTCATCCCTATCACTATCCTCATCACTATCACTATCCTCATCACTATCACTATCCTCATCACTATCACTATCCTCATCACTATCACTATCCTCATCACTATCACTATCCTCATCACTATCACAATTTTAATTATTATCACTATCCTCATTATTATCACTATCCTCATCACTATCACTATCCTCATCACTATCACTATCCTCATCACTATCACTATCCTCATCCCTATCACTATCCTCATTACTATCACTATCCTCATCACTATCCTCATCACCATCACTATCCTCATCACCATCACTATCCTCATCACCATCCTCATCACTATCACTATCCTCATCACTATCACTATCCTCATCACCATCACTATCCTCATCACCATCACTATCCTCATCACTATCACTATCCTCATCACTATCACTATCCTCATCATTATCACTATCCTCATCACTATCACTATCCTCATCACCATCACTATCCTCATCACCATCACTATCCTCATCACTATCCTCATCACCATCACTATCCTCATCACCATCACTATCCTCATCACCATCCTCATCACTATCACTATCCTCATCACTATCACTATCCTCATCACCATCACTATCCTCATCACCATCACTATCCTCATCACTATCACTATCCTCATCACTATCACTATCCTCATCATTATCACTATCCTCATCACTATCACTATCCTCATCACCATCACTATCCTCATCACCATCACTATCCTCATCACCATCACTATCCTCATCACCATCACTATCCTCATCACCATCACTATCCTCATCACCATCACTATCCTCATCACCATCACTATCCTCATCACTATCCTCATCACCATCACTATCCTCATCACTATCACTATCCTCATCACTATCACTATCCTCATCACTATCCTCATTATCACTATCCTCATCACTATCACTATCATCATTATTATCACTATCCTCATCACTATCACTATCCTCATTATTATCACTATCCTCATCACTATCACTATCCTCATCACTATCACTATCCTCATTATTATCACTATCCTCATCACTATCACTATCCTCATTATTATCACTATCCTCATCACTATCACTATCCTCATCACTATCACTATCCTCATCACTATCCTCATCACTATCACTATCCTCATCACTATCACTATCCTCATCACTATCACTATCCTCATCACTATCACTATCCTCATCACTATCCTCATCACTATCACTATCCTCATCACTATCACTATCCTCATCACTATCACTATCCTCATCACTATCACTATCCTCATCACTATCACTATCCTCATCACTATCACTATCCTCATCACTATCACTATCCTCATCACTATCACTATCCTCATCACTATCCTCATCACTATCACTATCCTCATTATTATCACTATCCTCATCACTATCATTATCCTCATCACTATCACTATCCTCATCAATATCCTCATCACTATCCTCATCACTATCACTATCCTCATCACTATCATAATTTTAATTATTATCACTATCCTCATTATTATCACTATCCTTATTATTATCACTATCCCCATCACTATCACTATCCTCATTATTATCACTATCCTCATCACTATCACTATCCTCATCACCATCACTATCCTCATCACTATCACTATCACTATTTTAATTATTATCACTATCCTCATTATTATCACTATCCTCATCACTATTACTATCCTCATTATTATCACCATCCTCATTCCTATCACTATCCTCATTATTATCACTATCCTCATCACTATCACTATTCTCATTATTATCACTATCCTCATTATTATTACTATCCTCATCACGATCACTATCCTCATCACTATCACTATTCTCATTATTATCACTATCCTCATCACTATCACTATCCTCATTATTATCACTATTCTCATTATTATCACTATCCTCATCACTATCACTATCCTCATCACTATCACTATCCTCATTATTATCACTATCCTCATCACTATCACTATCCTCATTATTATCACTATTCTCATTATTATCACTATCCTCATCACTATCACTATCCTCATTATTATCACTATTCTCATTATTATCACTATCCTCATCACTATCACTATCCTCATTATTATCACTATTCTCATTATTATCACTATCCTCATCACTATCACTATTCTCATTATTATCACTATCCTCATCACGATCACTATCATCATCACCATCGCTATCGTCCGAAAGTATCCCATCACCTGCCCCACCGACATTCCACTTCCCAAGACTCCTCCTAGTCTTTCTGAGACTCCTCTCTGGTTATTTCCAGGCTCCTTTTGGGCTTCTTACAAGTTGATTCCAAGCTCCTCCAGGCTCCTCAATGTTTTTTTCCCAAGCTCCTCACTGGTTCCTCTCTGGCCTCTCACTTGTCCTTCCCAGGCTCTCCTGATCTCCTCCCCGGTTCCTCTCAGGCTCTCCTGATCTCCTCCCCGGTTCCTCTCAGGCTCTCCTGATCTCCTCCCCGGTTCCTTCCAGGCTCTCCTGATCTCCTCCCCGGTTCCTTCCAGGCTCTCCTGATCTCCTCCCCGGTTCCTTCCAGGCTCTCCTGATCTCCTCCCTGGTTCCTCTCAGGCTCTCCTGATCTCCTCCCCGGTTCCTTCCAGGCTCTCCTGATCTCCTCCCCGGTTCCTTCCAGGCTCTCCTGATCTCCTCCCTGGTTCCTCTCAGGCTCTCCTGATCTCCTCCCCGGTTCCTTCCAGGATCTCCTGATCTCCTCACCGGTTCCTTCCAGGCTCTCCTGATCTCCTCCCCGGTTCCTTCAAGGATCTCCTGATCTCCTCCCTGGTTCCTCTCAGGCTCTCCTGATCTCCTCCCCGGTTCCTCTCAGGCTCTCCTGATCTCCTCCCCGGTTCCTTCCAGGCTCTCCTGATCTCCTCCCCGGTTCCTCTCAGGCTCTCCTGATCTCCTCCCCGGTTCCTCTCAGGCTCTCCTGATCTCCTCCCCGGTTCCTCTCAGGCTCTCCTGATCTCCTCCCCGGTTCCTCTCAGGCTCTCCTGATCTCCTCCCTGGTTCCTCTCAGGCTCTCCTGATCTCCTCACCGGTTCCTTCCAGGCTCTCCTGATCTCCTCCCCGGTTCCTCTCAGGCTCTCCTGATCTCCTCCCCGGTTCCTTCCAGGCTCTCCTGATCTCCTCCCCGGTTCCTCTCAGGCTCTCCTTATCTCCTCCCCGGTTCCTCTCAGGCTCTCCTTATCTCCTCCCCGGTTCCTCTCAGGCTCTCCTGATCTCCTCTCTGGTTCCTCTCAGGCTCTCATGATCTCCTCCCCGGTTCCTTCCAGGCTCTCCTGATCTCCTCCCCGGTTCCTCTCAGGCTCTCCTTATCTCCTCCCCGGTTCCTCTCAGGCTCTCATGATCTCCTCCCCGGTTCCTCTCAGGCTCTCCTTATCTCCTCACTGGTTCCTTCCAGGCTCTCCTGATCTCCTCCCCGGTTCCTCTCAGGCTCTCCTGATCTCCTCTCTGGTTCCTCTCAGGCTCTCCTGATCTCCTCCCCGGTTCCTTCCAGGATCTCCTGATCTCCTCCCCGGTTCCTTCCAGGATCTCCTGATCTCCTCCCTGGTTCCTCTCAGGCTCTCCTTATCTCCTCCCCGGTTCCTCTCAGGCTCTCCTTATCTCCTCCCCGGTTCCTCTCAGGCTCTCCTGATCTCCTCCCCGGTTCCTTCCAGGCTCCCCAGTCTCCCTTCTGCAGGATCTCCAGGGTTCCCCTGCCCATCAGGATCCTGCTGTATTCTCCTTGTTCTGATTCTCCTCTACATGATTTATTACTTCTAGAGAACTAAAGAAACTTATAAAATTCCCTCAAAAACTAACGAGATGCAAGAGAAAGTCACAGATACATTGTGGGGAAATCTCTGATATATTTGGTGCTCACATATCTATAAGGGGGGGGGGGTCGTGATGATTTGGGGCTCACATCCATTTAAGGGGGGGTCGTGATGATTTGGGGCTCACATCTCTATAAGGGGGGGTCGTGATGATTTTGGGCTCACATCTCTATAAGGGGGGTTCGTGATGATTTGGTGCTCACATCTCTATAGGGGGGTCGTGATGATTTAGGGCTCACATCTCTATAAGGGAGGGTCGTGATGATTTGGGGCTCACATCTCTATAAGGGGGGGTCGTGATGATTTGGGGCTCACATCTCTATAAGGGGGGGTCGTGATGATTTGGTGCTCACATCTCTATAAGGGGGGGGGTCGTGATGATTTAGGGCTCACATCTCTATAAGGGGGGTTGTGATGATTTGGGGCTCACATCTATAAGGGGGGTTGTGATGATTTGACGCTCACTTCTCTATAAGGGGGGGGGTCATGATGATTTGGGGCTCACATCTATAAGGGAGGTCATGAAGATTTGGGGCTCACATCTATAAGGGGGGTTGTGATGATTTGACGCTCACTTCTCTATAAGGGGGGGGTCGTGATGATTTGGGGCTCACATCTATAAGGGAGGTCATGAAGATTTGGGGCTCACATCTATAAGGGGGGTTGTGATGATTTTGGGCTCACATATCTATAAGGGAAGGTCGTGATGATTTGGGGCTCACATATCTATAGGGGGGTCGTGATGATTTGGGGCTCACATCTCTATAACGGGGCGTCGTGATGATTTGGGGCTCACATATCTATAGGGGGGGTCGTGATGATTTGGGGCTCACATATCTATAGGGGGGTCGTGATGATTTGGGGCTCACATCTCTATACGGGGGTTCCTGATGATTTGGGGGTCACTATCAGATATGATTTATCTGATCTGGCAATAAGGAAATCGCCATGTAATGGTTTTGCCGCCAGGAGGTGTTGTAACCTTTAACCCCTTTCTCTCCACAGCTCCGGCAGAGCCTCTGATCTCGGGGGCTCAGCTGAATGTTATTTTCCGCCCTGGTTTTTTCGGCTCTGGTTTTTTGGCACATTCCTAATCCGCAGATTTTACAAGTGTGCGGACGCGGTGGATTGTGTTACACGGGCGGCGGCTGCGTCACGTCCCGCATGTGTGCAGCATTAGGAGCCATAGGTGGTAAATGGAAGGAATTCCTATAAAGTTATTTATTGATTTCAGTTGCTTAATGCATTCTCTTTACTCCCGGCGCGCGATGCGAATGCGGCAGAAAGAGGTTGCGTTCCGTCTACATCTGCTTAAAGGGACAGGAACCCTGGGGACCAGACAAGCATGGTGCACACTAAAGGGGCACCCTCCATCCATGTGATATATATCAGGGATTCTTTGTGTCCCGATTCAGGAATAGAACGAGAGAACGACCTAGTTCTATGGTTACAGGATATATATAATGTACACATGGGGAGGGGTTCCGTCTTGTGTCCTTTTGTTAATAGATTGTCAGCTCTTTGTGTGATGACCGGTCGCGGCCCCTGATGCCGGTGTTCGGCCCCGCTTCCCGTGGTTGGATCTGGGCCACGGTTCCTGTGTTGCTGGGAATGTTCTGGGGTTTTGGAGATCAGGAACTCTGACCACCTGTGGTTTGGCGCACGAATTCATGAGATTATCCTAAATAGCCACGACCTCAGGGGCCCGAGGGGCCACACCCTGCAAGGCGGCCAGTGACCCATAACCAAATCCGGAACTGTGGTTATCAGTCATGTCAGGAGGAGAGGTGACTGTAGGACAGGTGAATCTATTGTTCTCTGTTATCAGCCATGTCAGGAGAGAGGTAACTGTAAGGTGAATATAATCTATTGTTCTCTGTTATCAGTCATGTCAGGAGGGAAGAGGTGACTGTAGGACAGGTGAATATAATCTATTGTTCTCTGTTATCAGTCATGTCAGGAGGGGAGAGGTGACTGTAAGACAGGTGAATATATCTATTGTTCTCTGTTATCAGCCATGTCAGGAGAGGAGAGCTGACTGTAGGACAGGTGAATATATCTATTATTCTCTGTTATCAGCCATATCAGGAGGGGAGAGGTGACTGTAGGACAGGTGAATATATCTATTGTTCTCTGTTATCAGCCATGTCAGGAGGGGAGAGGTGACTGTAGGACAGGTGAATATAATCTATTGTCCTCTGTTATCAGCCATGTCAGGAGAGGAGAGGTGACTGTAGGACAGGTGAATATATCTATTGTTCTCTGTTATCAGCCATGTCAGGAGAGGAGAGGTGACTGTAGGACAGGTGAATACAATCTATTGTTCTCTGTTATCAGTCATGTCAGGAGAGGAGAGGTGACTGTAGGACAGGTGAATATATCTATTGTTCTGTTATCAGCCATGTCAGGAGAGGAGAGGTGACTGTAGGACAGGTGAATACAATCTATTGTTCTCTGTTATCAGCCATGTCAGGAGGGGAGAGGTGACTGGAGGACAGGTGAATATAATCTATTGTTCCCTGTTATCAGTCATGTCAGGAGGGGAGAGGTGACTGTAGGACAGGTGAATACAATCTATTGTTTTCTGTTATCAGCCATGTCAGGAGAGGAGAGGTGACTGTAGGACAGGTGAATACAATCTATTGTTTTCTGTTATCAGCCATGTCAGGAGAGGAGAGGTGACTGTAGGACAGGTGAATACAATCTATTGTTTTCTGTTATCAGCCATGTCAGGAGAGGAGAGGTGACTGTAGGACAGGTGAATATACTCTATTGTTCTCTGTTATCAGCCATGTCAGGAGGGCAGAGGTGACTGACGGACAGGTGAATATATCTATTGTTCTCTGTTATCAGCCATGTCAGGAGAGGAGAGGTGACTGTAGGACAGGTGAATATATCTATTGTTCTCTGTTATCAGACATGTCAGAAGGGCAGAGGTGACTGTAGGACAGGTGAATATATCTATTGTTCTCTGTTATCAGCCATGTCAGGAGGGGAGAGGTGACTGTAGGACAGGTGAATATATCTATTGTTCTCTGTTATCAGCCATGTCAGGAGAGGAGAGGTGACTGTAGGACAGGTGAATATACTCTATTGTTCTCTGTTATCAGCCATGTCAGGAGGGCAGAGGTGACTGACGGACAGGTGAATATATCTATTGTTCTCTGTTATCAGCCATGTCAGGAGAGGAGAGGTGACTGTAGGACAGGTGAATATATCTATTGTTCTCTGTTATCAGACATGTCAGAAGGGCAGAGGTGACTGTAGGACAGGTGAATATATCTATTGTTCTCTGTTATCAGCCATGTCAGGAGGGGAGAGGTGACTGTAGGACAGGTGAATATATCTATTGTTCTCTGTTATCAGCCATGTAAGGAGGGGAGAGGTGACTGTAGGACAGGTGAATATAATCTATTGTTCTCTGTTATCAGCCATGTCAGGCTATAGAGGTGACTGACGGACAGGTGAATATATCTATTGTTCTCTGTTATCAGCCATGTCAGGAGAGGAGAGGTGACTGTAGGACAGGTGAATATAATCTATTGTTCTCTGTTATCAGTCATGTCAGGAGAGGAGAGGTGACTGTAGGACAGGTGAATACAATCTATTGTTCTCTGTTATCAGTCATGTCAGGAGAGGAGAGGTGACTGTAGGACAGGTGAATATATCTATTGTTTTGTTATCAGCCATGTCAGGAGAGGAGAGGTGACTGTAGGGCAGGTGAATATATCTATTGTTCTCTGTTATCAGCCATGTCAGGAGAGGAGAGGTGACTGTAGGACAGGTGAATACAATCTATTTTTCCCTGTTATCAGTCATGTCAGGAGGGGAGAGGTGACTGTAGGACAGGTGAATACAATCTATTGTTTTCTGTTATCAGCCATGTCAGGAGAGGTGACTGTAGGACAGGTGAATACAATCTATTGTTCTCTGTTATCAGCCATGTCAGGAGAGGAGAGGTGACTGTAGGACAGGTGAATATACTCTATTGTTCTCTGTTTTCAGCCATGTCAGGAGGGGAGAGGTGACTGTAGGACAGGTGAATATACTCTATTGTTCTCTGTTATCAGCCATGTCAGGAGGGGAGAGGTGACTGTAGGACAGGTGAATATAATCTATTGTTCTCTGTTATCAGCCATGTCAGGAGGGGAGAGGTGACTGTAGGACAGGTGAATATATCTATTGTTCTCTGTTATCAGCCATGTCAGGAGGGGAGAGGTGACTGTAGGACAGGTGAATACAATCTATTGTTTTCTGTTATCAGCCATGTCAGGAGAGGAGAGGTGACTGTAGGACAGGTGAATACAATCTATTGTTTTCTGTTATCAGCCATGTCAGGAGAGGAGAGGTGACTGTAGGACAGGTGAATATACTCTATTGTTCTCTGTTATCAGCCATGTCAGGAGGGCAGAGGTGACTGACGGACAGGTGAATATATCTATTGTTCTCTGTTATCAGCCATGTCAGGAGAGGAGAGGTGACTGTAGGACAGGTGAATATATCTATTGTTCTCTGTTATCAGACATGTCAGAAGGGCAGAGGTGACTGTAGGACAGGTGAATATATCTATTGTTCTCTGTTATCAGCCATGTCAGGAGGGGAGAGGTGACTGTAGGACAGGTGAATATATCTATTGTTCTCTGTTATCAGCCATGTCAGGAGAGGAGAGGTGACTGTAGGACAGGTGAATATACTCTATTGTTCTCTGTTATCAGCCATGTCAGGAGGGCAGAGGTGACTGACGGACAGGTGAATATATCTATTGTTCTCTGTTATCAGCCATGTCAGGAGAGGAGAGGTGACTGTAGGACAGGTGAATATATCTATTGTTCTCTGTTATCAGACATGTCAGAAGGGCAGAGGTGACTGTAGGACAGGTGAATATATCTATTGTTCTCTGTTATCAGCCATGTCAGGAGGGGAGAGGTGACTGTAGGACAGGTGAATATATCTATTGTTCTCTGTTATCAGCCATGTAAGGAGGGGAGAGGTGACTGTAGGACAGGTGAATATAATCTATTGTTCTCTGTTATCAGCCATGTCAGGCTATAGAGGTGACTGACGGACAGGTGAATATATCTATTGTTCTCTGTTATCAGCCATGTCAGGAGAGGAGAGGTGACTGTAGGACAGGTGAATATAATCTATTGTTCTCTGTTATCAGTCATGTCAGGAGAGGAGAGGTGACTGTAGGACAGGTGAATACAATCTATTGTTCTCTGTTATCAGTCATGTCAGGAGAGGAGAGGTGACTGTAGGACAGGTGAATATATCTATTGTTTTGTTATCAGCCATGTCAGGAGAGGAGAGGTGACTGTAGGGCAGGTGAATATATCTATTGTTCTCTGTTATCAGTCATGTCAGGAGAGGAGAGGTGACTGTAGGACAGGTGAATACAATCTATTTTTCCCTGTTATCAGTCATGTCAGGAGGGGAGAGGTGACTGTAGGACAGGTGAATACAATCTATTGTTTTCTGTTATCAGCCATGTCAGGAGAGGTGACTGTAGGACAGGTGAATACAATCTATTGTTCTCTGTTATCAGCCATGTCAGGAGAGGAGAGGTGACTGTAGGACAGGTGAATATACTCTATTGTTCTCTGTTTTCAGCCATGTCAGGAGGGGAGAGGTGACTGTAGGACAGGTGAATATACTCTATTGTTCTCTGTTATCAGCCATGTCAGGAGGGGAGAGGTGACTGTAGGACAGGTGAATATAATCTATTGTTCTCTGTTATCAGCCATGTCAGGAGGGGAGAGGTGACTGTAGGACAGGTGAATATATCTATTGTTCTCTGTTATCAGCCATGTCAGGAGGGGAGAGGTGACTGTAGGACAGGTGAATACAATCTATTGTTTTCTGTTATCAGCCATGTCAGGAGAGGTGACTGTAGGACAGGTGAATATATCTATTGTTCTCTGTTATCAGCCATGTCAGGAGAGGAGAGGTGACTGTAGGACAGGTGAATATATCTAATGTTCTCTGTTATCAGCCATGTCAGGAGAGGAGAGGTGACTGTAGGACAGGTGAATATATCTATTGTTCTCTGTTATCAGCCATGTCAGGAGGGGAGAGGTGACTGTAGGACAGGTGAATATATCTATTGTTCTCTGTTATCAGCCATGTCAGGAGGGGAGAGGTGACTGTAGGACAGGTGAATATATCTATTGTTCTCTGTTATCAGCCATGTCAGGAGAGGAGAGGTGACTGTAGGACAGGTGAATATATCTATTGTTCTCTGTTATCAGCCATGTCAGGAGGGGAGAGGTCCCTGTAGGACAGGTGAATATATCTATTGTTCTCTGTTATCAGTCATGTCAGGAGGGGAGAGGTGACTGTAGGACAGGTGAATATATCTATTGTTCTCTGTTATCAGCCATGTCAGGAGGGGAGAGGTGACTGTAGGACAGGTGAATATATCTATTGTTCTGTTATCAGCCATGTCAGGAGAGGAGAGGTGACTGTAGGACAGGTGAATATATCTATTGTTCTGTTATCAGCCATGTCAGGAGGGTAGAGGTGACTGTAGGACAGGTGAATATATCTATTGTTCTCTGTTATCAGCCATGTCAGGAGGGGAGAGGTGACTGTAGGACAGGTGAATATATCTATTGTTCTGTTATCAGCCATGTCAGGAGGGTAGAGGTGACTGTAGGACAGGTGAATATATATATTGTTCTCTGTTATCAGTCATGTCAGGAGGGGAGAGGTGACTGTAGGACAGGTGAATATATCTATTGTTCTCTGTTATCAGACATGTCAGAAGGGCAGAGGTGACTGTAGGACAGGTGAATATAATCTATTGTTCTCTGTTATCAGCCATGTCAGGAGGGGAGAGGTGACTGTAGGACAGGTGAATATATCTATTGTTCTCTGTTATCAGCCATGTAAGGAGGGGAGAGGTGACTGTAGGACAGGTGAATATAATCTATTGTTCTCTGTTATCAGCCATGTCAGGAGAGGAGAGGTGACTGTAGGACAGGAGAATATATCTATTGTTCTCTGTTATCAGCCATGTCAGGAGGAGAGAGGTGACTGTAGGACAGGTGAATATATCTATTGTTCTCTGTTATCAGTCATGTCAGGAGAGGAGAGGTGACTGTAGGACAGGTGAATATAATCTATTGTTCTCTGTTATCAGCCATGTCAGGAGGGGAGAGGTGACTGTAGGACAGGTGAATATATCTATTGTTCTCTGTTATCAGCCATGTCAGGAGGAGAGGTGACTGTAGGACAGGAGAATATATCTATTGTTCTCTGTTATCAGCCATGTCAGGAGGAGAGGTGACTGTGGTTGTAGCCTGTATAACAATCAGTGATGTCTTGTTGAGGGCGACTCTTCTGTTCTATAGACTGAGGCTCTTTTTTTGTCTGCTGGGAGTTAGAATCCGTCCTCCTTACAGCTTTGTTGACAGCTCAGGCAGCGCAGGGTTAACTGGGATCTGGAATTTCTCGAATCGTGCGCTCAATAAAGCCGGCTCCCTCCGCTGTGTGCGTACAAAACCTTCCATTATTCCGCTAACACTTTATTTAGCCGCTTTGCGGCAGCGACACGTTCTATTTTCTATGTTAAGTGGCTAAAAAATAATATTAATGAGTGTTATTATGTTATTGTCAGGGGCCCCCCACATCGGCCCATGTAAACCGCCATCAAACTGAAGGGTTCCCCCGCCATAAAGAGCCGGCGCAGCAGCGGGAATAACTGCAGAGTGACACGTTATCGAGTGCCTGCAGGAGCCGCGCCAAACCCCCGAATATTCAGATCTCATTCATCTGAAGAGACCTCGGTTGGGGCCCCCGAATATCCCATCTGAGGAGGCGGAAAAGTCCCCGAGAAACCAAAGAGCGGGGACACAATGACACTTGGGGTACAGGATGATAACACTTGGGGTACAGGATAATAACACTTGGGGTACAGGATGATGACACTCGGGGTACAGGATAATAACACTCGGGGTACAGGATGATGACACTCGGGGTACAGGATGATAACACTTGGGGTACAGGATGATAACACTTGGGGTACAGGATGATGACACTCGGGGTACAGGATGATGACACTCGGGGTACAGGATGATGACACTCGGGGTACAGGATGATGACACTCGGGGTACAGGATGATGACACTCGGGGTACAGGATGATAACACTTGGGGTACAGGATGATAACACTTGGGGTACAGGATGATAACACTTGGGGTACAGGATGATAACACTCGGGGTACAGGATGATAACACTCGGGGTACAGGATGATAACACTTGGGGTACAGGATGATAACACTTGGGGTACAGGATAATAACACTCGGGGTACAGGATGATAACACTTAGGGTACTGGAGGATAACACTTGGGGTACAGGATGATGACACTTGGGGTACAGGATAATAACACTTGGGGTACAGGATGATGACACTTGGGGTACAGGATAATAACACTTGGGGTACAGGATAATAACTTGGGGTCATAGTTGGGGATACATTACGTATTATACTCAGTGGCGTTATATGGGGGGGGAGGAGTTTTATAAGTTATAACGCTCCTGTACTGTAATAAGATGTGACTGATCAGAGGGCCCTATATATAAAACTGGGGGCCCTTATATACAACCAAGGGCCCCTGTATACACCTGGGGGCCCTTATATACATTTAGGGGCCCTGTATACAACCATGGACCCCTATATACAGCTGGGGTCTGCTATATACAACCAAGGGCTCCTATATGTAAAACTGGGGGCCCTTATATACACCTGGGGGCCCTTATATACACCTGGGGGCCTTAATATACAGCTATGGGCCCTGTATACAACTAAGGACCCCTATATACAACTGAGGGCCCCTAAATAAAGCCGGGGTCAATACATAAATCTGGGGGCCCCTAAATAAAGCCGGGGTCAATACATATAACTGGGGGCCCCTAAATAAAGCCGAGGTCAATATATACAACTGAGGGCCCTTAAATAAAGCCGGGGTCAATACTTATAGCTGGGGGCCCCTAAATAAAGCCAGGGTTCAATACATATAGCTGGGGCCCCTAAATAAAGCCGGGGTCAATACATATAGCTGGGGCCCCTAAATAAAGCCGAGGTCAATACATATAGCTGGGGCCCCTAAATAAAGCCGAGGTCAATACATATAACTGGGGGCCCCTAAATAAAGCCGGGGTCAATACATATAGCTGGGGCCCCTAAATAAAGCCGGGGTCAATACATATAGCTGGGGGCCCCTAAATAAAGCCGGGGTCAATACATATAACTGGGGGCCCCTAAATAAAGCCAGGGTCAATACATATAACTTAGGGCCCCTAAATAAAGCCGGGGTCAATACATATAACTGGGGGCCCCTAAATAAAGCCGGGGTCAATACATATAACTGGGGGCCCCTAAATAAAGCCGGGGTCAGTACATATAACTGGGGGCCCCTAAATAAAGCCGGGGTCAGTACATATAACTGGGGGCCCCTAAATAAAGCCGGGGTCAGTACATATAACTGGGGGCCCCTAAATAAAGCCGGGGTCAATACATATAACTGGGGGCCCCTAAATAAAGCCTGAGTCAATACATATAACTGGGGGCCCCTAAATAAAGCCGGGGTCAATACATATTACTGGGGGCCCCTAAATAAAGCCGGGGTCAATACATATAACTGGGGCCCCTAAATAAAGCCGGGGTCAATACATATAACTGGGGGCCCCTAAATAAAGCCGGGGTCAATACATATAACTGGGGGCCCCTAAATAAAGTCGGGGTCAATACATATAACTGGGGGCCCCTAAATAAAGCCGGGTTCAGTACATATAACTGGGGGCCCCTAAATAAAGCCGGGGTCAGTACATATAACTGGGGCCCCTAAATAAAGCCGGGGTCAGTACATATAACTGGGGGCCCCTAAATAAAGCCGGGGTCAGTACATATAACTGGGGGCCCCTAAATAAAGCCGGGGTCACTACATATAACTGGGGGCCCCTAAATAAAGCCGGGGTCAATACATATAACTGGGGGCCCCTAAATAAAGTCGGGGTCAATACATATAACTGGGGCCCCTAAATAAAGCCGGGGTCAATACATATAACTGGGGCCCCTAAATATAGCCGGGGTCAGTACATATAACTGGGGGCCCCTAAATAAAGCCGGGGTCAGTACATATAACTGGGGCCCCTAAATAAAGCCGGGGTCAATACATATAACTGGGGGCCCCTAAAAAAAAGCCGGGGTCAATACATATAACTGGGGGCCCCTAAAAAAAGCCGGGGTCAATACATATAACTGGGGGCCCCTAAATAAAGCCGGGGTCAGTACATATAACTGGGGGCCCCTAAATAAAGCCGGGGTCAGTACATATAACTGGGGCCCCTAAATAAAGCCGGGGTCAATACATATAACTGGGGGCCCCTAAATAAAGCCGGGGTCAATACATATAGCTGGGGCCCCTAAATAAAGCCGGGGTCAATACATATAGCTGGGGCCCCTAAATAAAGCCGAGGTCAATATATACAACTGGGGGCCCCTAAATAAAGCCGGGGTCAATACATATAGCTGGGGCCCCTAAATAAAGCCGAGGTCAATATATACAACTGGGGGCCCCTAAATAAAGCCGGGGTCAGTACATATAACTGGGGGCCCCTAAATAAAGCCGGGGTCAGTACATATAACTGGGGGCCCCTAAATAAAGCCGGGGTCAATACATATAACTGAGGGCCCCTAAATAAAGCCGGGGTCAATACATATAGCTGGGGCCCCTAAATAAAGCCGGGGTCAGTACATATAACTGGGGCCCCTAAATAAAGCCGGGGTCAGTACATATAACTGGGGCCCCTAAATAAAGCCGGGGTCAGTACATATAACTGGGGGCCCCTAAATAAAGCCGGGGTCAATACATATAACTGGGGGCCCCTAAATAAAGCCGGGGTCAATACATATAACTGGGGGCCCCTAAATAAAGCCGGGGTCAATACATATAGCTGGGGGCCCTTATCAAGAGACTAAAACTCTATCCGGACCAAGAGCTACTCACAGCTTGAGGTTTGTTACAATGTATCAGTGTAGGAAGGAGCCTGGAGTCTGAGACATTGTTGCAGTGTTGTCTCCGCTGACACATTGTAACGAGTCCTATAGGTGCTGCAGTTGTTGTTTCCGCCTAAAGCAGTGTTTCCCAACAGGGGTCCTCCTGCTGCTGCAAAACTACAACTCTGTCTGGGCATGCTGGGAGTTGTAGTTTTACAACAGCTGGAGGCCCCCTGGTTGGGAAATAATGATCTAAAGACTGAAAACCCATCTGGACCCGGTCGTGCTCACAGCTGTGGTTCTGTTACTATGTTTGGATCTCTGCACTGATACATTGTAACGAGCCGAGGGGGATCACCTGGAGCCTCAGTCACTGAATGGAATCAGCTCCGTCTTGTTACAATGTATCACAGTTCAGTTTATTATTGTCTCCCCTGACACATTGTAACGAGGTCTTTATTGTTAGAGGGGGGGGAGGCTGCTGTCAGACACGGAGACTGAAGACGCTGCTGACATACCTGAGATTCCACGGGATCGGGCCCCCGGCAGCTGCATCCTCCCTCCTCACCGCCCCACACTGCACCCACCCCTGGGCCCGGCCAGGAGCCCCCACAGATCCCAGCAGGGTCACCTCTCTGCACCCCACAGATCCCAGCAGGGTCACCTCTCTGCACCCCACAGATCCCAGCAGGGTCACCTCTCTGCACCCCACAGATCCCAGTAGGGTCACCTCTCTGCACCCCACAGATCCCAGCAGGGTCACCTCTCTGCACCCCACAGATCCCAGCAGGGTCACCTCTCTGCACCCCACAGATCCCAGCAGGGTCACCTCTCTGCACCCCACAGATCCCAGTAGGGTCACCTCTCTGCACCCCACAGATCCCAGCAGGGTCACCTCTCTGCACCCCACAGATCCCAGCAGGGTCACATCTCTGCACCCCACAGATCCCAGCAGGGTCACATCTCTGCACCCCACAGATCCCAGCAGGGTCACCTCTCTGCACCCCACAGATCCCAGCAGGGTCACCTCTCTGCACCCCACAGATCCCAGCAGGGTCACCTCTCTGCACCCCACAGATCCCAGCAGGGTCACATCTCTGCACCCCACAGATCCCAGCAGGGTCACATCTCTGCACCCCACAGATCCCAGCAGGGTCACCTCTCTGCACCCCACAGATCCCAGCAGGGTCACATCTCTGCACCCCACAGATCCCAGCAGGGTCACATCTCTGCACCCCACAGATCCCAGCAGGGTCACATCTCTGCACCCCACAGATCCCGGCAGGGTCACCTCTCTGCACCCCACAGATCCCGGCAGGGTCACCTCTCTGCACCCCACAGATCCCGGCAGGGTCACCTCTCTGCACCCCACAGATCCCGGCAGGGTCACCTCTCTGCACCCCACAGATCCCGGCAGGGTCACCTCTCTGCACCCCACAGATCCCAGCAGGGTCACCTCTCTGCACCCCACAGATCCCGGCAGGGTCACATCTCTGCACCCCACAGATCCCGGCAGGGTCACCTCTCTGCACCCCACAGATCCCAGCAGGGTCACCTCTCTGCACCCCACAGATCCCAGCAGGGTCACCTCTCTGCACCCCACAGATCCCAGCAGGGTCACATCTCTGCACCCCACAGATCCCAGCAGGGTCACATCTCTGCACCCAACAGATCCCGGCAGGGTCACATCTCTGCACCCAACAGATCTCGGCAGGGTCACATCTCTGCACCCCACAGATCCCGGCAGGGTCACCTCTCTGCACCCCACAGATCCCGGCAGGGTCACCTCTCTGCACCCCACAGATCCCGGCAGGGTCACATCTCTGCACCCCACAGATCCCAGCAGGGTCACATCTCTGCACCCAACAGATCCCGGCAGGGTCACATCTCTGCACCCAACAGATCTCGGCAGGGTCACATCTCTGCACCCCACAGATCCCGGCAGGGTCACCTCTCTGCACCCCACAGATCCCGGCAGGGTCACCTCTCTGCACCCCACAGATCCCGGCAGGGTCACATCTCTGCACCCCACAGATCCCGGCAGGGTCACCTCTCTGCACCCCACAGATCCCGGCAGGGTCACATCTCTGCACCCCACAGATCCCGGCAGGGTCACATCTCTGCACCCCACAGATCCCAGCAGGGTCACATCTCTGCACCCCACAGATCCCAGCAGGGTCTCATCTCTGCACCCCACAGATCCCAGCAGGGTCACATCTCTGCACCCTACAGATCCCAGCAGGGTCACATCTCTGCACCCCACAGATCCCAGCAGGGTCACATCTCTGCACCCCACAGATCCCAGCAGGGTCACATCTCTGCACCCCACAGATCCCAGCAGGGTCACCTCTCTGCACCCCACAGATCCCAGCAGGGTCACCTCTCTGCACCCCACAGATCCCAGCAGGGTCACATCTCTGCACCCCACAGATCCCAGCAGGGTCACATCTCTGCACCCCACAGATCCCAGCAGGGTCACATCTCTGCACCCCACAGATCCCAGCAGGGTCACATCTCTGCACCCCACAGATCCCAGCAGGGTCTCATCTCTGCACCCTACAGATCCCGGCAGGGTCACATCTCTGCACCCCACAGATCCCAGCAGGGTCACCTCTCTGCACCCCACAGATCCCAGCAGGGTCACCTCTCTGCACCCCACAGATCCCAGCAGGGTCACATCTCTGCACCCCACAGATCCCAGCAGGGTCACATCTCTGCACCCCACAGATCCCGGCAGGGTCACATCTCTGCACCCCACAGATCCCAGCAGGGTCACCTCTCTGCACCCCACAGATCCCAGCAGGGTCACCTCTCTGCACCCCACAGATCCCAGCAGGGTCACATCTCTGCACCCGACAGATCCCGGCAGGGTCACATCTCTGCACCCCACAGATCCCGGCAGGGTCACATCTCTGCACCCCACAGATCCCAGCAGGGTCACATCTCTGCACCCCACAGATCCCAGCAGGGTCACATCTCTGCACCCCACAGATCCCAGCAGGGTCACATCTCTGCACCCTACAGATCCTGGCAGGGTCACATCTCTGCACCCTACAGATCCTGGCAGGGTCACATCTCTGCACCCCCCAGATCCCAGCAGGGTCACATCTCTGCACCCCCCAGATCCCAGCAGGGTCACATCTCTGCACCCCACAGATCCCAGCAGGGTCACATCTCTGCACCCCACAGATCCCGGAGATTTGTCCATCCTGAGCCTCCTGATTCATGAATAGAACAGCAGGAATTGAGTGAAGTCAGTGATCAGATACAGGGGGGTGGATTGCTGGGACTTGTTGTGCGACACCTTATTCCCTCTTTGCACCTCTTGTCCCGGGAGCTGACACTCGCTGCTCTGTGTCTCTTCACACCCTGAGGTTTACTCAGCTGGGCCGCGGTGGGAACGGCACCTCTGGCAGGGACACACGGTCCGGGGCTTTGTGTGAGGTGACGCCGCTCCTCTCACCCTCTGCGGGGACAACAAATGCTGCTGCGCCCGGGGGAGGGGGTCGTACCTCTCTATGCCTGCGCTGATACATTGTAACAAACTGCTGCATTTTGATATAAAGTTAATTCAGGTTCAGGGCTAAATATGTGGAATATAAAGAATATTTAACACTACAAGTCCCAGCAAACCAGGACTACTAGTCTGTGCCCGTCCAGGAGCCGGGAGGAGATTCTTGCTCCTTAACCCTTTGTGTCCCAGGGAGGGTCGGCCGCCACCTTCTCTAGTGATTCCATAATCTGCTTAAGCCAAGCGAAGCGCGATCGCTGATCCGGGGACACGGTTATCACATTACGAGGTGCGGGCGCCGGACGCTGCGCTAATCCTCTTACCGGAGCGAAAAGTTATCACTGTGTTATCTGTGTTACATAGGACTGCAGGTCCCATCTATACATGATCTGTACTCAAAGAGTTATCACTGTGTTATCTGTGGTGTTACATAGGACTGCAGGTCACATCTATACATTATCTGTACTCAGAGAGTTATCACTGTTATCTGTGGTGTTACATAGGACTGCAGGTCACATCTATACATTATCTGTACTCAGAGAGTTATCACTGTGTTATCTGTGGTGTTACATAGGACTGCAGGTCACATCTATACATGATCTGTACTCAGAGAGTTATCACTGTGTTATCTGTGGTGTTACATAGGACTGCAGGTCCCATCTATACATGATCTGTACTCAGAGAGTTATCACTGTGTTATCTGTGGTGTTACATAGGACTGCAGGTCACATCTATACATTATCTGTACTCAGAGAGTTATCACTGTTATCTGTGGTGTTACATAGGACTGCAGGTCACATCTATACATTATCTGTACTCAGAGAGTTATCACTGTTATCTGTGGTGTTACATAGGACTGCAGGTCACATCTATACATTATCTGTACTCAGAGAGTTATCACTGTTATCTGTGGTGTTACATAGGACTGCAGGTCACATCTATACATTATCTGTACTCAGAGTTATCACTGTTATCTGTGGTGTTACATAGGACTGCAGGTCACATCTATACATTATCTGTACTCAGAGAGTTATCACTGTGTTATCTGTGGTGTTACATAGGACTGCAGGTCCCATCTATACATGATCTGTACTCAGAGAGTTATCACTGTTATCTGTGGTGTTACATAGGACTGCAGGTCACATCTATACATTATCTGTACTCAGAGAGTTATCACTGTGTTATCTGTGGTGTTACATAGGACTGCAGGTCCCATCTATACATGATCTGTACTCAGAGAGTTATCACTGTTATCTGTGGTGTTACATAGGACTGCAGGTCACATCTATACATTATCTGTACTCAGAGAGTTATCACTGTTATCTGTGGTGTTACATAGGACTGCAGGTCACATCTATACATTATCTGTACTCAGAGAGTTATCACTGTGTTATCTGTGGTGTTACATAGGACTGCAGGTCACATCTATACATTATCTGTACTCAGAGAGTTATCACTGTTATCTGTGGTGTTACATAGGACTGCAGGTCACATCTATACATTATCTGTACTCAGAGAGTTATCACTGTTATCTGTGGTGTTACATAGGACTGCAGGTCACATCTATACATTATCTGTACTCAGAGAGTTATCACTGTGTTATCTGTGGTGTTACATAGGACTGCAGGTCACATCTACTACATTATATGTACTCAGACAGTTATCACTGTGTTATCTGTGGTGTTACATAGGACTGCAGGTCACATCTATACATTATCTGTACTCAGAGAGTTATCACTGTTATCTGTGGTGTTACATAGGACTGCAGGTCACATCTATACATTATCTGTACTCAGAGAGTTATCACTGTTATCTGTGGTGTTACATAGGACTGCAGGTCACATCTATACATTATCTGTACTCAGAGAGTTATCACTGTTATCTGTGGTGTTACATAGGACTGCAGGTCACATCTATACATTATCTGTACTCAGAGAGTTATCACTGTGTTATCTGTGGTGTTACATAGGGACTGCAGGTCACATCTATACATGATCTGTACTCAGAGAGTTATCACTGTGTTATCTGTGGTGTTACATAGGACTGCAGGTCACATCTATACATTATCTGTACTCAGAGTTATCACTGTGTTATCTGTGGTGTTACATAGGACTGCAGGTCACATCTATACATGATCTGTACTCAGAGAGTTATCACTGTGTTATCTGTGGTGTTACATAGGACTGCAGGTCACATCTATACATTATCTGTACTCAGAGTTATCACTGTTATCTGTGGTGTTACATAGGACTGCAGGTCACATCTATACATTATCTGTTCTCAGAGAGGTATCACTGTTATCTGTGGTGTTACATGGGACTGCAGGTCACATCTATACATTATCTGTACTCAGAGAGTTATCACTGTTATCTGTGGTGTTACATAGGACTGCAGGTCACATCTATACATTATCTGTACTCAGAGAGTTATCACTGTTATCTGTGGAGTTACATAGGACTGCAGGTCACATCTACTACATTATATGTACTCAGACAGTTATCACTGTGTTATCTGTGGTGTTACATAGGACTGCAGGTCACATCTATACATTATCTGTACTCAGAGAGTTATCACTGTTATCTGTGGTGTTACATAGGACTGCAGGTCACATCTATACATTATCTGTACTCAGAGAGTTATCACTGTTATCTGTGGTGTTACATAGGACTGCAGGTCACATCTATACATTATCTGTACTCAGAGAGATATCACTGTGTTATCTGTGGTGTTACATAGGACTGCAGGTCACATCTATACATTATCTGTACTCAGAGAGATATCACTGTTATCTGTGGTGTTACATAGGACTGCAGGTCACATCTATACATTATCTGTACTCAGAGAGTTATCACTGTGTTATCTGTGGTGTTACATAGGACTGCAGGTCACATCTATACATTATCTGTACTCAGAGAGTTATCACTGTTATCTGTGGTGTTACATAGGACTGCAGGTCACATCTATACATTATCTGTACTCAGAGAGTTATCACTGTTATCTGTGGTGTTACATAGGACTGCAGGTCACATCTAATACATTATCTGTACTCAGAGAGTTATCACTGTTATCTGTGGTGTTACATAGGACTGCAGGTCACATCTATACATTATCTGTACTCAGAGAGTTATCACTGTTATCTGTGGTGTTACATAGGACTGCAGGTCACATCTATACATTATCTGTACTCAGAGAGTTATCACTGTGTTATCTGTGGTGTTACATAGGACTGCAGGTCACATCTATACATGATCTGTACTCAGAGAGTTATCACTGTGTTATCTGTGGTGTTACATAGGACTGCAGGTCACATCTATACATTATCTGTACTCAGAGAGTTATCACTGTGTTATCTGTGGTGTTACATAGGACTGCAGGTCACATCTATACATTATCTGTTCTCAGAGAGGGTATCACTGTTATCTGTGGTGTTACATGGGACTGCAGGTCACATCTATACATTATCTGTACTCAGAGAGTTATCACTGTTATCTGTGGTGTTACATAGGACTGCAGGTCACATCTATACATTATCTGTACTCAGAGAGTTATCACTGTTATCTGTGGTGTTACATAGGACTGCAGGTCACATCTACTACATTATATGTACTCAGACAGTTATCACTGTGTTATCTGTGGTGTTACATAGGACTGCAGGTCACATCTATACATTATCTGTACTCAGAGAGTTATCACTGTTATCTGTGGTGTTACATAGGACTGCAGGTCACATCTATACATTATCTGTACTCAGAGAGTTATCACTGTTATCTGTGGTGTTACATAGGACTGCAGGTCACATCTATACATTATCTGTACTCAGAGAGTTTTCACTGTGTTATCTGTGGTGTTACATAGGACTGCAGGTCACATCTATACATGATCTGTACTCAGAGAGTTATCACTGTGTTATCTGTGGTGTTACATAGGACTGCAGGTCACATCTATACATGATCTGTACTCAGGAGAGTTATCACTGTGTTATCTGTGGTGTTACATAGGACTGCAGGTCACATCTATACATTATCTGTACTCAGAGAGTTATCACTGTTATCTGTGGTGTTACATAGGACCTGCAGGTCAACATCTATACATTATCTGTACTCAGAGAGGTATCACTGTTATCTGTGGTGTTACATAGGGACTGCAGGTCACATCTATACATTATCTGTACTCAGAGAGTTATCACTGTTATCTGTGGTATTACATAGGACTGCAGGTCACAATCTATACATTATCTGTACTCAGAGAGTTATCACTGTTATCTGTGGTGTTACATAGGACTGCAGGTCACATCTATACATTATCTGTACTCAGAGAGTTATCACTGTTATCTGTGGTGATTACATAGGACTGCAGGTCACATCTATACATTATCTGTACTCAGAGAGTTATCACTGTGTATCTGTGGTGTTACATAGGACTGCAGGTCACATCTATACATTATCTGTACTCAGAGAGTTATCACTGTTATCTGTGGTGTTACATAGGACTGCAGGTCACATCTATACATTATCTGTACTCAGAGAGTTATCACTGTTATCTGTGGTGTTACATAGGACTGCAGGTCACATCTATACATTATCTGTACTCAGAGAGTTATCACTGTTTATCTGTGGTGTTACATAGGACTGCAGGTCACATCTATACATTATCTGTACTCAGAGAGTTATCACTGTTATCTGTGGTGTTACATAGGACTGCAGGTCACATCTATACATTATCTGTACTCAGAGAGTTATCACTGTTATCTGTGGTGTTACATAGGACTGCAGGTCACATCTATACATTATCTGTACTCAGAGAGTTATCACTGTTATCTGTGGTGTTACATAGGACTGCAGGTCACATCTATACATTATCTGTACTCAGAGAGATATCACTGTTATCTGTGGTGTTACATAGGACTGCAGGTCACATCTATACATTATCTGTACTCAGAGAGATATCACTGTTATCTGTGGTGTTACATAGGACTGCAGGTCACATCTATACATTATCTGTACTCAGAGAGATATCACTGTTATCTGTGGTGTTACATAGGACTGCAGGTCACATCTATACATTATCTGTACTCAGAGAGATATCACTGTATCTGTGGTGTTACTAGGACTAGCAGTCACACTTACT